>NC_092369.1:458222-758222 GCF_030848805.1 Temnothorax longispinosus
ATCTGACGAAAATCAATCGTCGAATTGTCAAATAGGAGATGTTTGTCAATTGCAGTCAAATCAAGAATTTTAATTGTTAATTATTTGTTGGCGGAATAAAAATGTACTTTTTCGGTAAAAAAAAAATTGTTGTTTCACAAAACGTAAAAATTCATAAATTGTTAATCTCTTTTTTTACAGGTGCGTACAATCGTTGCGATGACAACCTTAACACTCGGCCCGTTTAATATTGCAAAAAATATTATTTCTGAAAACGGATTTGATGTTATAATTGTGGATTTTTTGAATGAGAATGACTCATTGCTACAAAATGTGATTTGCGAATTTATATATGCCGTTGTATCCAAATATAACGAATCCAATACGTACGTCGGTCGAGAAATCATAGGTCCAAGTTTAACTATATTACAGGATTTGTGTTATTCCCAGGACCTGGATGATTCAATTCGAGTTAAAGCGTTTGTGGGTATTTGCAAGATGACCAAATTCGAAGAGTGGAAAGAAAATTTCTGGACTGTCAAAATGTTCGGCAGCGAGATAAAGACATGGATGAAAGTTTGCAAACAATTCTTGATCAGTCCTCAGAGAGATATGAGAAAATGGGCCGTTGAAGGTCTGTCGTATCTCACTTTCAACATCAGGATCAAAAAGGAGTTGATCAAAGACCGAAGAGCCGTTCATGCGATAATCGCGTTCGCCAAGGCTGCAGAAAATCAATCGGTTCTTTACCAAGTGGACGTATTGTTGGTGAACTTGTGCAGCGCTTATGACAAGGAAGATCTCATACCTAAGATGGAAATGTTTGTCAATTATTTTGATGTTAAAAATCAAATACTGGCCGAGGACAACTTCGTGGAAGAAAGACGACGCGTGTTAGCGATGGCCGGTGTGATCAGCGCTTTGGTCAGCCTCGCTAAAATGGACAGCCCGAATAGCAAGGAATTGATAGCCCGTGTTTTCAACGCAATATGCAGTCAAGAGAAATTGAGAAAAATAGTTGTTGGTGAATGCGGTACGGAGGCATTGTTGTCGTTAACACTGGATGGCACAGACAAGGGAAAGGTTTATGCTTCGCAAGCCCTGGTTTATCTCGCACTCACGCTACCTTCTGAGATTGCATTTCCTGATCAGATGATCATGAAGGTTGTTCGGCCAATTTTAAATTTCTTAAAAATCTGTAAATATCACGTTGACAAGAATGACAAACCGAAGTATTCCGATAATGAGAAACACGACACTCTAACAGTTTTGTACAATCTAGCTAGTGTCAACAACAGCATGCGAAAATGTATATTCGAGACAGATGTTGAGAGAATAATCGAGCACTGTACGCATGATGACGATAAAAAATTGCAGCAAACGTCCATACAACTCCTAAACAATTTGGTATCATACCGTGAAGTTGCTATTCAATTTGTTGAGCAGAGATCTCATCAACTTTGGTATTTTATGCTTTTGTCCGTGAAGGAAAGCGAAGATAAACATATAAAGAAGGCAGCAACTGACACATTAGTAACGCTAACGGCAGCCAGCGAAGTGGCTTGCAAAAAATTAATCGACTGGAAATTTTGCCTGAAATGCTTATCTTCTTTACTCGATGATAAAGACGACGACTTAAAATATGGGGGTACCGAAATTGCGTTAAATATGATGAGAAGTTCGAAAGACATCGCTGAAAAACTCATCGAAATGGATACAATAATGAAACCAGTGAGGGCATTGAGCAAGAATGACACCATGCAAAACAAGAAAATCAAGGAATTAGCATCCCTTGTTCTAGAGGCTGCTGCGAAATGGGACATAATCGAAAGAAATGTCGAAGGGAACAAATCGTCAAATAGCACTGATAATACAGATTAAATTCGATAATTAATTCGGATCTAAATGACATATTAATGGAATATTATTTTTTTATTTTAATAAATAACAGCACAATGTACAGTATAATTAATAAATAACGAAACTTTGCAATTACAAGACTCCTGTCTCGACGCTTTTTACCTATGATAAATAATATTCCAGCTTCTTCAAGCACAGAAGTATACTCTTTCTCGACAGGCTTGGATCGTCGCTATATCTCTGCGAAAATCTTTTTGTGAATTTTTGATTGCCACTCTTGCAGGTAAAAATTTCTTTCTTCGCTGCTGCTAGCAACGGTGGAGCTCGGAGAGTGCCGCGAACGTATATAGGTATACAATTTTTATTTCAGCGCCTGATTCTTGCAAAATGGAAGCGCTTAATTCTCTTAGCACCGCTAAACATTGTTCATCTTATTGCAGCAACCAATCAACCTACGTATATATTTAATAATAATATTTTATAATGTATATATATTTATATTATTATATACGTGTACAAGCTACTGACACTTTATGTTTTCTGTAACGGATTCAAAGGCCGAATCCTTATCTTTAAAGATTTCATTGTTTCTGAATTCTCATGTTTCCACAGAAAATAATAAAGAAACTTGAGCAGCCTATTCGTCACAATTCAAATAATCTCCAATGTAAAGCGCAATATACCGGGAAGCGTACATCACGTTCGACACGTTAAAGTGTCATACGCTGCGTTCAAAGAGTTCGGGCTTATCGCTGTAATAAAGCTCTGCTGAACTTTTTCTATTGCTGAAGTGGCTGCACGAGTTCGGAGATTTTTTTTTGTACTTCACCTTGGAAGGAAAGGGATAAACGCTGAACTAGTGCAGCCAGTTCAGCAATAGAAAACTGATCCAATGTCTCATCCTGAATTCTGCGAAAAATCTGACGGCTTTACGCGTGTTCGAATCCGCGCTTTCGAAAGTCACGTGACGCGCAGCGAAAGGTCACATGGCTAATAACAGCCAATCCAAATGAAATTTTATTCCAACGAGACGGCACACGGTGTTTATTTTGGATAATGCTTGTCGGTTTCAATCACTCCTTGAAAAGTCCTAGGATCGTAAACATAGAGCGAGCACAGAAAGTTTGAGGGCTCGAGCGACACGAGAGAACCGAGAGAAAACTGTGGGTCAGGTAAAAAATCTACATTCTGTTCCGTTTTGCCGCGATCATCTGAATAAAAGCTTGCAGCGTGCGACTTAATCTAATTCGATGTAATAAAGGTATTTGTAACCAACGTGAGATTGCTACATTTCGCTCGAAAATACCTCGACGAATCGTTGAGGCAAGTAGAACAAAACGTACGTTTCATCCCCGCTGGATTACGCTATTGTATATCTTATTCAAGTGAAACGGTAAAACCAAACCAGCCAGTATTTACATTGTAGGGCTATTCAACACAGTACACGAGATCTTCTGAATAAATTGCAATTAGAGCATTAGAGTAACGTTTAGAAATATCTCATGTTATACGAAGAAAGAGAGGCGACGTATAACAAAACATCCTAATTTTATAATAAATTATATTAATGTTTCTTTTATTTCATGTAACTAAAAAATTAACTTTCGTGTACTGTAATTGTAATATTTATCTCATCATAAAACATTGCAAATGTGACCCATCACGAATCTAAATAAGTCCTTGTTACTCGAGTCTTTATTCTCTTTATGCTATCCTCATGCAACCGACCATTGTGACGATCTGTATGTACCGTACGAAACACGTTCAAACTGGTTTGAACAGACTAAAGAACTGGATGTGTCAAAGAAAAAAACCGAAAAACAATCATTCGGTTGACGTTAAATACCGAAATATAAAATAAACAAAAAATCGATGGAACGAGATTTAATCTCACACCATTGAATTTCTCGCGAGTCTCAAATAAATTGCATGTTTAACCTACCCAGCCAAATCATGATTTCGACGTTGATTAGACATCGATTCGATGAGATTCGATGGGTTATTTCTCGCTGGGTAGACATGCTTTTCTCGAAAAATTTAAATTTTTAATTGACTCGTGAAAAGGAGGAGTATAAATTGCCCTTGACTAGTGCAGCGAAATGTAATAATTGCATTTTTCGCGTTAGAACAAATTGAAATATCTACGTGTAATGTCATAAATCGTTATTGATCCAAACCCGAACTGTTTCGATCGATAATAATAATTAAATTGCAATCAGTAAATCGATAATATTATTCAGTGTATCATTATTTAATTTTAATGCTCCTATATTTGTGTCAAATATAATTTACCGAAAATAAACCTGTCTTCCAATACTAGCATGCAAGTTAGCTTTTTATTATAAAAATTATTGCAACAATCGATTACAATTTATATGCAGGTTTTACATTTAAAAAATGCAATGTTATTATTAACCTGTAAATTTATTTTTGACCCATTAGTGTCTCATACATACATGTAATTATTTTGTAATAAGTTCGTAATCTGTGCAAGCTTTTCGCATTCAAAATAATATGTATAAAACGTCACAGAGAGTTTTTCCATGTTAAAACACATTGCAACATCATATATTTTTTGTGTTATAGCATTATTATTCCATCATGGCAGAATCAGATATGACTGCACAGGAATGGAATAAGAAGGGTGGTAAAGAGTTCATCCACGGAAAGTGGTCTAAAGCCATAAGTCACTACACAAAGGCAATTGAACTAGCAACAGACGACACTGAGAAGGGATTGTATTACGATAATCGAGCTGCCGCATATTTTGAGCATAACGATTACGACAAAGGGATTGAAGATTGCAACAGTGTGTTAAAGTTAAAAATATATCATAACTTTCGCACAACATTGATTCGCAGACTTTTTGCATTAATAGAGTTAAAGAGATTCGAGCAGGTATATCAGAACGTGGAGATTATTATTTCATCTTACGCAAATGGCACATCTTGCTCAAATGATACGCTACCTCAACACATAACGAAACAATTTTGTGAAATTTCAGACAAACGTATTAAAAACAAAGCAAGTATTAATGCCAAGATATATATATAACTACAAAAATTTATTAACTTGCAAGACACGTACGTTAATTTGGTTTAGATAATATCAAAATCATAACACGTTCTTTATATTCAATATATTTTAATAAGAGTTCTTATTTCACTTAATATCACATATAATTTGATAAACGAATATGAGTTTTTGTCTCTCTTATTATTTAATTATATTTTCTTATCGATTAATAATCTACACACTATATATAGGTACCTAAATATTACGTCAACAATTATAATCTTTCACAGTTAATTTATATCCTTATTACAGATCATTATATTCAAATATACGCTTAATTTTGCATTAGGTATCCCAAATGATGAATTTAGCATTTAACGTGAGAGCAGATAAGGAGAAACGTCAAAACGCCATGATTACTCTGCTTATACTTGCACGTTGGAGAACTGCCTACGAAATCTTCATAAAGGAAGTGGGAGAGAACGATAAAGTGATCTGTAGCGCGATTCGTATTGTAGGCGAGTCATGCAATGAAGACAATGTTAGTCGAACTAATTGTAAGTCTGCTATAATAAACGCAGTTTTGCCTTGGTGTCTGGAAATGATGAACAGCACGTTTACGGAGAGAGTCAACGCATCTGAATATTGTTTACTGGTAAATATTATCGACTAGAATGTAATTATAACATATATGTATTTGAAGTAATTGATTTATTGTGTAATTCTCGGTTTCAGAATGTATTGAACAGCGGCATGAACGATGAAACTGATTCAAAACCCGACGAGACTTTGAGCAAGAAGCATAAGAAAGTAATTGACAAGATTCTGTCATGCTTGTTGGGTAAAATAGGGAATAAAATCGCAACAGGCATTACTAAAGACACATTAATAGAATTTATTACGCGTAACATTCATTATACTGCGTTAGATTGGGCAAAACGATTGGTCGAGCTTCGCGGTTTGCAAAAATTAATGGAAATGGCCAGTGAAATGGTGGAATTTAAAAACAAAATCTCAATCGATATTACTTCTTCCACGCAAACTCTAATTAGTATGTACTTAACAGAAGTGTATGAAAAGATGATATGCAATGATGATAAGAAAACATTTATCAACGCCATTGACGAATTTATTGGAGATAAATTGCCTAAATTTGACACAGAATTCAAGGTAAGAATTTTGTAATTTCAGGTTTTTTCTAATTATTTAAATTGTTTTAAAATAAAAAGGAGCTAATATCTCCTTAACAATAACATATACAATAACATATACTTGAGAAATTTAAACCCTATTTAAAAGAAGAAATGTCAAAGAAGGTTTCATTTTCAATTGTCGATATTGTATACTCTGTATATAACATAAATTATTGAAGAATATGTCTTTGCCATTTATCGTATTTTATAAAGCATAATTTATCAGAAATTTCTTCTATTTTCTATTAATATTAAATAACTTTGTAGCTATCTTCATTCTTTTAAGTCAAATATTGTTTCAAGCAATAATTTACAAATTGTTAATTGATTGTTTTACAGGTGCGCATTGTACTTGCGATAACAACCTTAATATTCAGTCCGTTAGATGCTCTGGAAGTCGATTCCATTGTAGCAGACGTTTTGCCTTGGTGTTTGGAAATGATGAACAGCGCATTTACAAGGAGAATCGATGCATCTCAATATTGTTTACAGGTAAATATTATTGACTAGAATGTAGATAGCATACACGTATTTCAGTAACTGATTTATCGTGTAATTATGTTTCAGACTATATTGAACACTTACAGCGGCATGAACGATGATGAACCCGATTCAAAACCCGACAAGGCTTTGTGCAAAAAGCATAAGAAAGAAATTGACACGATTCTGTCGTGCTTGTTGGATAAAATAGAGAATGAAACAACAACAGGCATTGCTAGAGACGCATTAATAAAATTTATTACGCGTAACATTCATTATACTGAGTTACACTGGGCCAAACAATTGCTCGAGTTTGGTGGTTTGGAAATATTAATGGAGGTAGCCAGTCAATGCCAAAGCGAATATTGCAATTCGTTGGATTATACGTCTTCCACGCAAACTATAACCAGCGTGTGTTTAGCAAAAATCGATGAAAACTTGGATGAAAATGATAAGGAAGAATTTTTCGACATTATTAATGAATTTATTAGAGAAGAATTGCAGACGACTGACGTAGGATGTCATGTATGAATTTTGTAACTTTCGATCTTTCCCCATGACTTAAATTGTTTTAAAATGAAAGGAGCATATTTTCAACTATAGTATATTTGAGAAATTGTCGATATTGTATATTCAATATGTTTCAAATTAAATTATGATAATAACAGAGTTTAATCAAAATTTATTGAAGAATGATTTTCATTTATCGTATTTTCTGAAGCTTAATTTACTCTTAATTAGAGATTTATTCTATTTTCAATCAAAGTTTAATAACACTGAAACTGTCTTGATTTAAAAAAAAAAATTATTGTTTCACAAATTGTAAACATTCATAAATTGTTAATTGTTTGTTTTACAGATGCGTGCAATAGTTGCGATGACAATCGTAACACTCGGTCCGTTTAATGTTGCAAACGCAATTATTACTGAAAACGGATTTGATGATATGATTTTTTATTTTTTGGGAGAGAGAGGAAATGACTTATTGATAAAAAAAATGATTTGCGAATTTATTTATGCCGTTGTAACCAAATATGACGGATTCAACACGTTCATACGTCGATGTTTCACTATATTGCGGGATTTGTGTCATCTTGCCCCGAATGATTCTGAGGACCCGGATGATTCTGCGGATCTGGACAATTCTGAAAACTTGGATAATTCTAAGGACCCGGATGATTCTGAAAATCTGGATAATTCTGAGAACCTGGTTAATTCTGAGAGCTCGCATAATTCTGAGCACCTGAAAGATTCAATTCGGATTCGAGCTTTTGTGGGTATTTGTAACATGACCAAATTCAAAGTGTTGGAAGAAGAATTGCAGGCTGTTCTTACGTTCGATAAGAAACAGATAAAAACATGGCTGAAAGTTTGCAGACGATTCTTGACCAATCTTCAGAAAGATATGAAAAAATGGTCCGTTGAAGGTCTGTCGTATCTCACTTTCGACCTCGGGGTCAAAGACGATTTGATCCAAGACCAACAAGCCGTTCAAGCGATAATCGAGTTTGCAAAGGCTGCAGAAAATCAATCGGTTCTTTACCAAGTGGACGTATTATTGGTGAACTTGTGCAGCGCTTATGACAATTATGATCTCCCACCCGAGAGGAAAATGTTTGTAAACTGTTTTAATATTGATCACATACAGGCCGAGGACGACTACGTGCAAGAAAGACGGCGCGTGTTGGCGGAGGCCGGCGTGACCAGCGCTTTGGTAAGCCTCGCTAAAACAGGCAGCGAGAATAGCAAGGAATTAATAGCCCGCGTTTTCAACGCGATATGCAGTGAACATGATTTGAGAATAATAGTTATTCAAGAAGGCGGCACGGAGACATTATTGTCGTTAGCGCTGAATGGCACAAACACAGGAATGATATATGCTACGCGGGCCCTGGCCTATCTAGCACTCACGACATCTCCTGAGGTTGCATTTCCCGGTCAGATAATCATGGAGGTTGTACAGCCGATCTCAAATCTATTGAACCCGAAGCGTTCCGTTAATGAGAGATGCGATGCTCTAACAGCTTTGTGCAATCTAGCTAGTGTCAACGACAGCATGCGAGAACATATTTTCAAGACAGAATGTGAGAAAATTGAGCAATGTATGCGTGACGATAACAACATGTTGAAACGAACGTACATACAACTCATAAACAATTTGGTATTATCCCATAAAGTTGCCATTCAATTTGTTGAGCAGAGATCTGATCACCTTTTTGATCTTATGAATTGGTTGGTGAAGGATGACACAGATGACCATACAAAGAAGGCATTAGCTGGAACGTTAGCAACGCTAACGGCAGCCGGCAAAGAGACTTGCGAAAAATTACTCGGCTGGGATCTTTGGCCGACATTCCTACCTTTTTTACTCAATGATCCAAACGATGAATTACAACATAAAGGTACCAAAATTGCGTTAAATATGATGAAAAATGCGAAAGACGTCGCTGCAAAACTCATCAAAACAGATACAATAATAAAACGAGTGAGGGAATTGAGCGATAATGACACCGTGCAAAACAAGGAGTTCAAGGAATTGGCTTCCCGTGTTTTAGAAGCTGCTGCGGAAACTCAAGAGGGCAAACTCAAGAGAGACATCGAAAGGAACGGATCGTGTCAAAGCACTGATAATATAGAACATTCGATTAAGAGGATTAAACGTGAATAATTAATTAGGATCTAAATGACATATTAATAGAATATTACTTTTTATTTTAATAAATTACAGCACAATGTACAGTATAATTAATAAATAACGAAACTTTGCCTTTATACAAGATTCCTGCTCCGGCGTTTTTTACCATGATAAATAATATTCCAGCTTCTTCAAGCACAGAAGTATACTCTTTCTCGACAAGCTTGGGTCGTCGCTATGTCTCTACGAAAATCTCTTTGTGAGTTCTTGATTGTCGCTTTTGCAGATTAAAATTTCTTTTTTCGCTGTTGTTAGCAATCGGTGGAGCTCGGAGAGTGCCGCGGACGTATAAATGGTTTCCATTTCGGCACCTAATTTTTGCAAAATGGAAATTGCATTCACTTGTAAAGATTCTTGTACGGTTTCGGAAGAACTGCGCGCGGTTTTGGACGATTAAAGAAAAAGCGTCGGTATATTTGACGCATGCAATCATTATTTGTAATGAAACTTGTATTATAAATTTCATGGCATTCTTAACATATTTTATATTTTCCTTACCTTCTTTAAGATCGTTAGCGCTTATGCGGGTATATATCTTGGCGACGATTGGAGATTCTTATCTAGGACTCTAGAATCCTAGTTAATTTCGATGTAATTCAAAGCGAGCACCCTTATTGGTCGTTTGAGATCTTACTTCAGCGAACAATATCGTCGAATTATCGCGTCGTGACGTCTCGCTCGAAACTTTGTTTCGTCGCGCGCTGCGTTCGACGAGTTCGAGCTTATATAAGACACCGTATAATGTCTCGTTCTGAATTCTGCAATAAAAGATGAGTCTGACGGCCTTCCACACGGTCGAGTCCAGTCGAGTCCGCGCTTTCGAAATTCACGTGACGCGCAGCGTCGTGCCTCATTAGCTATGCCGATGTTTCCCGGTTTAAACTATACTGCTTGAAAAGTGTTAGGATCGACATGAGAGAACAAAGAGAAAGCACTCCAACAGGTAATAAAGGATCTATTTCGCCGACGATCTACATGAAAGCTTGCCGCGCGTTCGACGTGATCCAATTCGATGTAATAATAAAATATTTGTAACAAACATGTAAGATTATAATTATTATTACTTTACGGCCGAAAATACCTCAACGAATCGTCGGGGCAAGTAGAGCAAAACGTTTTATCCCCGCTCGACCACAGCATTGTATATCTTACACAAATAAAACAGTAAAGCTAAGTGATCGAGCCAGTAATTCTATGGTGGGGCTATTAAACAGTACAGGAGTTCTCCTAAATGAGTTGCAATTACAGCATTAACATAAACGCACATTTAAGAACATCTCATGTTGTACGAAGAAAGAGCAACGACGAATGACAAAACGTCCTAATTTTATAATAAATCGTAATATTATAACAGATTCCAGACCAAGGTACTTTTACAATGCGATAATAATGTCTCTTCTCTTTATGTAATAGAAAGATTAATTTCCGTATACTGTGATGTTTTTCTTCTTGAAATGTGACCTCTGACGAATCTAAAGTCTTTGTTGAACGAGTATTCATTTTTTCGAAATTGTGGCAGTCTGTTATACGAAACACGTCTGAACTAGGGTTTGAACAGACCAAAGGACTGGATGTATCAAAGTTAAACAAATACACGGTTAACGGCACGTTAAATGCCCATATATAAATAAAATGTTGAAATTCAACCTCACGTAAAAAAATTTTTCGCGCTTCTCAGATAAATCGCACGTCTTTCTTGAACTAGCCTTTGTCTATTCTTTTTCGAAAAACTTCCTGAACTGGTGCAATAAGTTAGAGTAAAGTAAATCTTACCCAAATAACAAAATAGTTCGACCCGCAGCGGCGCGCTTATTTGAAATTCTACAAAAACGTCTTAACAAAAATGCAGAAATTAGAGCCAAGGTAAATGTGTATACATTACAAAAGTTCATAACTATTACAAAAGTACATAACTATTACAAAAGTTCATTTACTAGCAAGACATGATAATTTGGTTTCGATAATAACTGTATAATAACTGTAACACATTTCTCATACTATAGATATATTAGTATAATAAGAATTTTTCTTTCATTCAATGCTACATTTAATTTGACAAATAGATTAAAGTTTTTGTTTTTATTATTATGTAATTATTAGCTCTTATCGTTAATAGTCTACACACACTAGATGGATAAAAAACACGTCATAAATATTATCTTTCACAGTTATTTAAATTTTTTTTACAGTTTATTATATTGAAGTATACGCTTAATTTCGCTTTGTATTAGGTATACACAATGTTGGATCTAGCATTTAACATGAGTGCAGAAAAGGAGAAACGTGAAACCGCTATGACAGATCTGCTTGTGCTCGCACGTGAGAAAGTTGGTGCCGAGAAGATCTTCGAAGAGGAAAATTTATTCAAAATCACACATGTTGTGAAATTGCAAAAGAACGAGAAAATGATCTGTAGCGCGATTCGTATTGTAAGCGAGTTATGCAAAAACAATATTAGTCAAACCGAATCCATTATGAAATACGTCGGTCTAGCTGCCTTGGTGTCTGGAAATGATGAACAGCACATCTTCAGATAGAGTCAACGCGTCTCAATATTGTTTACAAGTAAATATTTTAAGCGAAAAACGTGTAGTTATTATGCACGTACTTTAGTAATTAATAATTTAATAATTTCTTGGTTATTTCAATTTTAGAATATATTGAACACCTACAGCGGCATGAATAACGAACCCGATTCAAAACCCGACGAGGCTTTGTGCGAAGAGCATAAGAAAGAAATTGACACAATTCTATCGTGCTTGTTGAATAGTGTAAAAAGTAAAACGATAACAGGCCTTGCTAGAGACGCAATAATAGAATTTATTACACGTAACATTTATTATGCTACGTTAGACTGGGCCAAACGATTGATCGAATTTGACGGTTTGAAAAAATTAATGAAGGTGGCCAGTCAATTGGAGGAATACAAATACAAAGAATCCTTGATGAACATTACGTCTTCTACGCGATCTTTAATCAGTGTGTGCTTAGCAAAAGTATAGGAAAAGATGTACTATGATGATGATAAGAGAACATTTATCAACGCCGCGCCGTCGATGATTTTATTGGAGACAATTTGCATTTGTCTTATACATTTAGTACAGAATTGACGGTATTTTCCAACATCTTTTTCCATTATTTAAATTATGTAAAACTAAAGGGTCATCTTTTAAATAGCGTTTTTGACCAATTTAAATTCTACTTTTTAAGCAACAATACTTCTTTTTCAATTATCAGTATTGTATATTCTGTTTTACATTAAAATACGATTATAAAAATATGAGAATTTAATCAAAATTTATTGGAGATTGTGACTTTTTCATTTATGTATTTTCTGAAACTTAATTTCTCTTATTTTCTCCAACCAGAGATTTCTCCTAATTTTAATTAAAATCAAATAAATCTAACTGTATATTAATATTTCTTTAATCAATTATCGTTTTACCAAATAATCATAAATTAATCGATTGCTTTACAGGTGCGTACAGTAGTTGCGATAACAACCTTAATATTCGGCCCGTTAGATGTTGCGGACGCAATTATCTATAAAAAGGGGAGGTTTGAGATAATCCTCGATATGGCGGAAACTTTATCTTTGCCGCTGCGACTAAGTATAATTATCTCAACGTGTTCCTTGAAAAAGGTATAGAAACATTGGAGAACCTGTATCGATCTAAGGATGATTCAGTTTGGCTCCAAGCGTTTGTGAGTCTGAGCAAGTTGAGCAAATTCGAAGAGAGCAGTTTACGCAATATCGCGATTTTCAATGCGTTCCCTTATGGAATAACGAAGAAATTGGCTAAAATTTCCAGACGTTTTTTGATCAATTCCGAGAAAGAAGATATGAGAAAATGGGCCATTATAAGCATGTCGTATCTCACCACCTACGCCGCGATCAAAGAGAAGTTGATCGAAGACGAAGAAGCCATTGAAGCGATTATCGAGCTTGCCAAGACTGACGATCAGTCGATACTTTATGCCGTGGTCACGACGTTCGTAAATTTGTGTAACGCTTATGACAATGAAGAACTCATACCCGAGATGAACGAATTGCTAAAGTTTGGCCGGAATCATCACATTTTCGGGCGAAACGAGAAACTGAACACCGACGAATTCGTGAATAAAAGACGGTGTGCGTTAGCAAAGGCCGGTGTCACCAGCGCTTTGGCGAGCCTCACCAAAACGGACAACCGGAACTGCAAAGAATTGATAGCCCGCGTATTGAACGCGATATGTATTCCAGAAGAAGTGAGAGAAGTAGTTGTTTAACAAGGCGGTACGGAGGCATTGTTGTCGTTAACGCTGGATGGTACAGACAAGGGAAAGAAATACGCTTCGCGAGCCTTGGTGCATCTGGCACTCATAATAGATCCTGAGATTGCATTTCCTGGTCAGCTAATCATGGAGGTTGTTCGGCCGATCATAAATTTCCTGGACCCGGGAGTGTTCCGTGATTGAGACTTGCGAGACTCCAACAGCTTTGTGCAATCTAGCTAGCGTCAACAACAAAATGCGAAAACGTATATTTAACAAGGCAGGATTTGAGAAATCGGATAACTACATGTTAAAACTCAAATCCGCACTACTATTTGAAAATTTGACTTTATGCCGTGAAATTACTATCCAATGTCGCAAGCTAGATTCTAGAATTATGTATTTTGTGTTCGATACATTGTGGGACGACGAATCGACAAAAATAAAGATAATAAGACAGTTGATACTGGAGGTCTAGCGAGAATCACGGCGGTCAGTAAAAAGACTTGTGAGAAAATACTCAACTTGGATTTTTCGATGAAAAAGCTACGCTGTTTCCTCTCTAATCCAAACGTACAATATAGTAATATTAAAATTGTGCTAAACGTAATGAGAAGCATGAACGACGTCGCTGCGAAACTCATGGAAACAGACATCAAATGGAACAACTGAAGGCATTGAGCAAAAACGATACCGTGCAAAACAAGATCAAGGAATTAGCATCTCTTGCTTTAGAGGTTGCCGCGGAATGGATCATAATCAAGGAAAACGTCGAAGGGGACAAATCATCAAAAAGCACTGATAAAATGTAGAACATGACGATTTTCTAAAGTTATATGTAAATATTAACTAAAATCTAAAATGTTATTAATAGAATATTGTTTTCTTCCTAGACGGAGACGAAGACGGAGGGGGGAGAGAGAGGGAAAGAGAGAGAGAGAGAGAGAGGAAAAGAGGGAGGGAGGGAGAGAGGAATTGACAGAGAGGGAGGAAGAGAAAGAGACTATCTCTTACAGAAAAGTATTACTGACTAAATACTTAAAATCTCAGTGATTTAATACTGTCAATATTTATTTGGGAAATACTGGGAAAATACTGGTAGTGTTAAATATTATAGGTAGTGATTAATACTACACAGAACTACTGGTGCTTAGTATTGAATTACTCACCGATATTTCGATTTCCGATATTTACCCGGCATAAAAAAAAATTATTTTTTTTTTGAAATTTTATTATTATTTTAAATGTATTTGTGCCTTACTTTTATCTCTTTTCCTTAATATTATCAGGAATTACCCATTATAATGTTTCTATACAAATTGTAGTACTGGTCAGTGATTAATTTCACATGGAATATTCAGTTCAGTACTTGAGTATTAATATTAAAATACTGGCCAGTGATTTATTACACATGGAATCCTTGGTTCAGTACTTCAGTACTAACATTGAAATACTCATCAGTAATTCAACACAAGTATTTATTACACAAGTATTTTTCACTAGTATTAAATGCTTTCTCATCAGAAATTTAATACTAAGTATTCAATACTCGTCCTGTATTAAATACTAAGTATGTACTTTCATAAATTACTGACCAGTAATAAAATACTATGCAATACTTGGATCACCGTGATTCAAGTACTAATAAATACTTAATTTTAGTATTATTAATACACAAAATAAGTATTTATTACTAACCAGCTAGTAATACTTTTTTGTAAGGGATTTGCATGTCTTATTACACATGTCCTCTGGGGCGAAGCCCGGGTAACCAGCTAGTTAATAATAATAATGGAACTTTATTGCGTTTACAAGACCCCTGCCCGGCCCTTTTTACGTACGATAAATTTAATATTCTATGTAGCTCCTTCGAGCACAGAAAGGACTTTTTTTCGACAGGATTGCGTCGTCGCTATGTCTCTGCGAAAATCCGTTTGTAAATTCTTGATTGCCTCTCATGCAGATTAAAATTCTATCCTTCGCTGTTGCCAGCAATTAGTGGAGCTCGGAGAGTGCTGACAATAACGTATAGATGATTTTTATTTCGGCGGCTAGTTCTTGCAAAATGGAAGCGCTTCTCTTAGCACCGTTAAAGTTTGTTCATCTTATGGCAATCAATCAACCGATATATATTTAATAATATAATGTAATATATTATAATGTATACATTTATATGATTATATATAAGTGTACAAGGCTACTGACGCTTTTTATGTTTTCTATAACAAATTCAAATGCCGATAATTTTTGAAGATTTCATATTGTTTCTTATGTTTCTACAAATAATTAAAAAAAAAACCTAAGCAGCCTACTCGTCACAGCTCAAATAACCTCTAATGTAATTAAAGAACGATATACCGGGAAGCGTATATCACGTTCGACATGTTAAAATGTACGTTGCGTTCAAAGAGGTCGAGCTTATCGCTGTAATAAAGCTCTGCTGAACTTTTTCTATTGCTGAAGTGGCTGCACGAGTTCGGAGATTTTTTTTTGTACTCCACTTTGGAAGGAAAAAGATAAACGCTGAACTAGTACAGACAGTTCAGCACTAGAAAACTGATCCAATGTCTCATCCTGAATTCTGGGAAAAATCTGACGGCTTTACGCGCGGTCGAATCCGCGCTATCGAAAGTCACGTGACGCGCAGCGAAAGGTGTCTCATTAGTTACGCCGGTCACATGGCTAATATAACAACCAATCCGAATGAAATTCTTTTCCAACGAGACGACACACGGTGCTTCTTTCGGATAACGCTTGTCGGTTTCAATTATTCTTTGAAAAGTCCTAGAATCGTAAACATTGAGCGAGCACAGGAAGTTTGAGGGTTCGAGCGACACGAGAGAACCAAGAGAAAGCTGTGGGACAGGTAAAGAGTCTACATTCTGTTCTGTTTTGCCGCGATCATCTGAATAAAATCTTGCCGCGTGCTACGTAATCCAATTCGATGTAATAAAGGTATTTGTAACCAACGTGAGATTACTACATTTCGCTCGAAAATAGCTCGACGAATCGTCGAGGCAAGTAGAGCAAAACGTTTCATCCCCCCGCTCGATCACAATATTGTATATCTTACACAAGTGAAACAGTAAAGCTAAGTGATCGAGCCAGTGATTTCATTGTAGCGCTATTAAACAGTACACGAGTTATCCTAAATGACGTGCAATTAAAACATTAACATTAACATAAACGCACGTTTAGAAACATCTCATGTTATTCGAAAAAAGAGTAGCGACGTATGACAAAAAAACACTCTAATTTTATAAAAAATTATATTAATGTTTCTTTTCTTTATATAACTGAAAAATTAACTTTTGTGTACTGTAATATTTATTTTGTCAAAATGTGACCCCTCGCAAATCTAAAATCTTTGTTCCTTAAGTCTTTATTTTCTTATGTTACCCTTCAGCCACCGACCGTTGTGACGATCTGTTTACACGATACATACGTTCGAACTGGTTTGAACAGACCAAAGAACTGGATGTGTCAAAGAAAAAAACCGAAATAACCACTTGGTTGACGGAACATTAAATACCGTCATATTAGACATAAATATCAATAGAACAAGATTTAATCTCACGCAATTGAATTTCTCGCGAGTCTTAGATAAATCGATGATGAATAAATGAATTTAAATTTTCGATTTATAAAAAAGAGAAGTGTAAAATTGCCCCTTACTACTGCAGCGAAATGCACATAATTGCTTTTCTCGGATTAAAACGAATTGAAGTATCTACGTGTAAAATGTCATGAATCGTTGTCGATCCAAACCCGAACTGTCGCGATCGATAATCATTGAATTACAATCAGTAGGTCGATAACATTGTTCAGTCTATATTTAACCCCAATGCTCCTATATTTATGTCGAAGATAATTTACTGAAAATAAATTTGTCTTTCAATGTTAGTGCAAGTTAGCTATCTGCTCTCTAATATAAAAATTGTTGCAACAATCAATTATGATTTATATGCAGGTCTTACGTTAGAAAATACAATGTTATTATTATTCAACTGTAAGTTTATTTTTGACTCATTAATGCCTCATACTCGCGTATAATTATTTTGTAATAAGTTTATAATCTGGGCTTTTCGCATTCAAAATAATATGTATAAAACGTCACAGAGAGTTTTTCCATGTTAAAACACATTGCAACATCATATATTTTGTGTTATAGCATTATTCCATCATGGCAGAATCAGATATGACTGCACAGGAATGGAATAAGAAGGGTGGTAAAGAGTTCATTCACGGAAGGTGGTCTAAAGCCATAAGTCACTACACAAAGGCAATTGAACTAGCAACAGACGACACTGAGAAGGGATTGTATTACGATAATCGAGCTGCAGCATATTTTGAGCATAACGATTACGACAAAGGGATTGAAGATTGCAACAGTGTGTTAAAGTTAAAAATATATCATAACTTTCGCATAACATTGATTCGCAGACTTTTTGCATTAATAGAGTTAGAGAGATTCGAGCAGGCATATCAGAATGTGGAGATTATTATTTCATCTTGCTCAAAAGGCACATCTTGCTCAAATGATACGCTACCTCAACACAGAACAAAACAATTTTGTAAAATTCCAGACAAACGTATTAAAAACAAAGCAAGTATTAATGCCAAGATATATATATAACTACAAAAATTTATTATTTTGCAAGTTAATTTGGTCTAGATCATAACACATTCTTTATATTCAATATATTTTATTAAGAGTTCTTATTTCACTTAATATCACATATAATTTGACAAACGAATATGAGTTCTTGTCTCTCTTATTATAATTATTTTTTCTTATCGATTAATAATCTACACACTATATATGGGTACCTAAATATTACGTCATACAATTATAATCTTTCACAGTTAATTTATATCCTTATTACAGATCATTATATTCAAATATACGCTTAATAATTTTGCATTAGGTATCCCAAATGATGAATTTAGCATTTAACGTGAGAGCAGATAAGGAGAAACGTCAAAACGCCATGATTACTCTGCTTATACTTGCACGTTGGAGAACTGCCTACGAGATCTTCATAAAGGAAGTGGGAGAGAACGATAAAGTGATCTGTAGCGCGATTCGTATTGTAGGCGAGTCATGCAATGAAGACAATGTTAGTCGAACTAAGTCTGCTATGATAAACGCAGTTTTGCCTTGGTGTCTGGAAATGATGAACAGCACGTTTACGGAGAGAGTCAACGCATCTGAATATTGTTTACTGGTAAATATTATCGACTAGAATGTAATTATAACATACATGTATTTGCAGTAATTGATTTACTGTGTAATTCTCGGTTTCAGAATGTATTGAACAGCGGCATGAACGATGAACCCGATTCAAAACCCGACGAGACTTTGACCAAGAAGCATAAGAAAGTAATTGACAAGATTCTGTCATGCTTGTTGGGTAAAATAGGACATGAAACAGCAACAGGCATTGCTAATAAAGACACATTAATTGAATTTATTACGCATAACATTCATTATACTGCGTTAGATTGGGCCAAACGATTGGTCGAGCTTCGCGGTTTGCAAAAATTAATGGAAGTGGCCAGTGAAATGGTGAAATTTAAAAACAAAATCTCAATCGACATCACTTCTTCCACGCAAACTCTAATTAGTATGTACTTAACAGAAATGTATGAAAAGATGATATGCAATGATGATGATAAGAAAACATTTATCAACGCTATTGATGAATTTATTGGAGATAAATTGCCTAAATCTGACACCGAATCCAAGGTATAAATTTTGTAATTTCCGGTCTTTTCTAATTATTTAAATTGTTTCAAAATAAAAAGAGGCAAATATTTCTTTAACAATAACATATACTTGAGAAATTTAAACTCTATTTAAAAGAAGAAATGTCAAAGAAGATTTTATTTTCAATTGTCGATATTGTATACTCTGTATATAACATAAATTAAAATATGATTATAACAAAGTTTAATCAAAATTTATTGAAGAATATGACTTTGCCATTTATCGTATTTTATAAAGCATAATTTATCAGAAATTTCTTCTATTTTCTATTAATATTAAATATTAAATAACTTTGTAGCTATCTTGATTCTTTTAAATCAAATATTGTTTCAAGCAATAATTTACAAATTGTTAATTGATTGTTTTACAGGTGCGCATTGTACTTGCGATAACAACCTTAATATTCAGCCCGTTAGATGCTCTGGAAGTCGATTCCATTGTGGCAGACGTTTTGCCTTGGTGTCTGGAAATGATGAACAGCGCATTTACTAGGAGAATCGATGCATCTCAATATTGTTTACAGGTAAATATTATTAACTAAAATGTAGATAGCATACACGTATTTCAGTAACTGATTTATCGTGTAATTATGTTTCAGACTATATTGAAAACTTACAGCGGCTTAAACGATGAACCCGATTCAATACCCGACGAGGCTTTGTGCAAAAAGCATAAGAAAGAAATTGACAGGATTCTGTCGTGCTTGTTGAATAAAATAGGAAATGAAACAACAACAGGCATTGCTAGAGACGCATTAATAAAATTTATTACGCGTAACATTCATTATACTGCATTACACTGGGCCAAACAATTGCTCGAGTTTGGTGGTTTGGAAATATTAATGGAGGTAGCCAGTCAATGCCAAAGCGAATATTGCAATTCGTTGGATTATACGTCTTCCACGCAAACTATAACCAGCGTGTGTTTAGCAAAAATCGATGAAAACTTGGATGAAAATGATAAGGAAAAATTTTTCGACATTATTAATGAATTTATTAGAGCAGAATTGCAGACGACTAACGTAGGATGTCATGTATGAATTTTGTAACTTTCGATCTTTCCCGATGACTTAAATTGTTTTAAAATGAAAGAAGCATATTTTCAACTATAGTATATTTGAGAAATTGTCGATATTATATATTCAATATGTTTCAAATTAAATTATAATAATAACAGAGTTTAATCAAAATTTATTGGAGAATGACTTTCATTTATCGTATTTTCTGAAGCTTAATTTACTCTTAATTAGAGATTTCTTCTATTTTCAATCAAAGTTTAATAACACTGAAACTGTCTTGATTAAAAAAAAAAAATTATTGTTTCACAAATTGTAAACATTCATAAATTGTTAATTGTTTGTTTTACAGATGCGTGCAATAGTTGCGATGACAATCGTAACACTCGGTCCGTTTAATGTTGCAAACGCAATTATTACTGAAAACGGATTTGATGATATGATTTTTTATTTTTTGGGAGAGAAAAGAAATGACTTATTGATTAAAAAAATGATTTGCGAATTTATTTATGCCGTTGTAACCAAATATGACGAATTCAACACGTTCATACGTCGATGTTTCACTATATTGCGGGATCTGTGTCATCTTGCCCCGAATGATTCTGAGGACCCGGATGATTCTGCGGATCTGGACAATTCTGAAAACTTGGATAATTCTAAGGACCCGGATGATTCTGAAAATCTGGATAATTCTGAGAGCTCGCATGATTCTGAGCACCTGATAGATTCAATTCGGATTCGAGCTTTTGTGGGTATTTGTAAGATGACCAAATTCAAAGTGTTGGAAGAAGAATTGCAGGCTGTTCTTACGTTCGATAAGAAACAGATAGATACATGGCTGAAAGTTTGCAGACGATTCTTGACCAATCTTCAGAAAGATATGAAAAAATGGGCCGTTGAAGGTCTGTCGTATCTCACTTTCAACCTCGGGGTCAAAGACGATTTGATCCGAGACCAACATGCCGTTCAAGCGATAATCGAGTTTGCAAAGGCTGCAGAAAATCAATCGGTTCTTTACCAAGTGGACGTATTATTGGTGAACTTGTGCAGCGCTTATGACAATTATGATCTCCCACCCGAGAGGAAAATGTTTGTAAACTGTTTTAATATTGATCACATACAGGCCGAGGACGACTACGTGCAAGAAAGACGGCGCGTGTTGGCGGAGGCCGGCGTGACCAGCGCTTTGGTAAGCCTCGCTAAAACAGGCAGCGAGAATAGCAAGGAATTAATAGCCCGCGTTTTCAACGCGATATGCAGTGAACATGATTTGAGAATAATAGTTATTCAAGAAGGCGGCACGGAGACATTATTGTCGTTAGCGCTGAATGGCACAAACACAGGAATGATATATGCTACGCGGGCCCTGGCCTATCTAGCACTCACGACATCTCCTGAGGTTGCATTTCCCGGTCAGATAATCATGGAGATTGTACAGCCGATCTCAAATCTATTGAGCCCGAAGCGTTCCGTTAATGAGAGATGCGATGCTCTAACAGCTTTGTGCAATCTAGCTAGTGTCAACGACAGCATGCGAGAACATATTTTCAAGACAGAATGTGAGAAAATTGAGCAATGTATGCGTGACGATAACAACATGTTGAAACGAACGTACATACAACTCATAAACAATTTGGTATTATCCCATAAAGTTGCCATTCAATTTGTTGAGCAGAGATCTGATCACCTTTTTGATCTTATGAATTGGTTGGTGAAGGATGACACAGATGACCATACAAAGAAGGCATTAGCTGGAACGTTAGCAACGCTAACGGCAGCCGGCAAAGAGACTTGCGAAAAATTACTCGGCTGGGATCTTTGGCCGACATTCCTACCTTTTTTACTCAATGATCCAAACGATGAATTACAACATAAAGGTACCAAAATTGCGTTAAATATGATGAAAAATGCGAAAGACGTCGCTGCAAAACTCATCAAAACAGATACAATAATAAAACGAGTGAGGGAATTGAGCGATAATGACACCGTGCAAAACAAGGAGTTCAAGGAATTGGCTTCCCGTGTTTTAGAAGCTGCTGCGGAAACTCAAGAGGGCAAACTCAAGAGAGACATCGAAAGAAACGGATCGTGTCAAAGCACTGATAATATAGAACATTCGATTAAGAGGATTAAACGTGAATAATTAATTAGGATCTAAATGACATATTAATAGAATATTACTTTTTATTTTAATAAATTACAGCACAATGTACAGTATAATTAATAAATAACGAAACTTTGCATTTATACAAGATTCCTGCTCCGGCGTTTTTTACCATGATAAATAATATTCCAGCTTCTTCAAGCACAGAAGTATACTCTTTCTCGACAAGCTTGGGTCGTCGCTATGTCTCTACGAAAATCTCTTTGTGAGTTCTTGATTGTCGCTTTTGCAGATTAAAATTTCTTTTTTCGCTGTTGTTAGCAATCGGTGGAGCTCGGAGAGTGCCGCGGACGTATAAATGGTTTCCATTTCGGCACCTAATTTTTGCAAAATGGAAATTGCATTCACTTGTAAAGATTCTTGTACGGTTTCGGAAGAACTGCGCGCGGTTTTGGACGATTAAAGAAAAAGCGTCGGTATATTTGACGCATGCAATCATTATTTGTAATGAAACTTGTATTATAAATTTCATGGCATTCTTAACATATTTTATATTTTCCTTACCTTCTTTAAGATCGTTAGCGCTTATGCGGGTATATATCTTGGCGACGATTGGGGATTCTTATCTAGGACTCTAGAATCCTAGTTAATTTCGATGTAATTCAAAGCGAGCACCCTTATTGGTCGTTTGAGATCTTACTTCAGCGAACAATATCGTCGAATTATCGCGTCGTGACGTCTCGCTCGAAACTTTGTTTCGTCGCGCGCTGCGTTCGACGAGTTCGAGCTTATATAAGACACCGTATAATGTCTCGTTCTGAATTCTGCAATAAAAGATGAGTCTGACGGCCTTCCACACGGTCGAGTCCAGTCGAGTCCGCGCTTTCGAAATTCACGTGACGCGCAGCGTCGTGCCTCATTAGCTATGCCGATGCTTCCCGGTTTAAACTATACTGCTTGAAAAGTGTTAGGATCGACATGAGAGAACAAAGAGAAAGCACTCCAACAGGTAATAAAGGATCTATTTCGCCGACGATCTACATGAAAGCTTGCCGCGCGTTCGACGTGATCCAATTCGATGTAATAAGAAAATGTTTGTAACAAATATGTAAGATTATAATTATTATTACTTTAGGTACGGCCGAAAATACCTCGACGAATCGTCGGGGCAAGTGGAGCAAAACGTTTTATCTCCACTCGACCACAACATTGTATATCTTACACAAGTGAAACTGTAAAGCTAAGTGATCGAGCTAGTAATTCCATGGTAGGGCTATTAAACAGTACAGGAGTTCTCCTAAATGAGTTGCAATTAGAGCATTAACATAAACGCACGTTTAAAAACATCTCATGTTGTACGAAGAAAGAGCTACGACAAATGACAAAACGTCCTAATTTTATATAATAAATGTCGAAGGGAACGAATCGTCAGATAGCACTGATAATACAGATTAAATTCGCTTAAGAGGATTAAACGTGAATAATTAATTGGGATCTAAATGACATATTAATAGAATATTATTTTTTTTTATTTTAATAAATGACAGCACAATGTACAATATATCTAATAAATAACAAAACTTTGCATTTACAAGACTCCTGCTTCGGCGTTTTTTACCATGATAAATGATATTTTAGCTTCTTCAAGCACAGAAGTACATGCACTCTTTCTCGACAGGCTTATTGTGTCGTCTTGCTATCTCTCTACGAAAATCTCTTTGTAAATTTTTTATTGTCGCTTCAAATAATCATCCAGTATCGTTACTATTGGTGTAGGTATACCTAATGCCTATACGACGTACGTATAAAGTATTTGAAATACTTATACACCGATGTTATTAACCGAGGTTGTTGTGTATCATGTCTGGATAACAAATTAGGTAACTTAAATATGCCACATATTATATTTTTATCGTTTATAATTTGCAATTAAAATGTCCATGAACCGCATGAGAATTGTTTAAACAATGATTTAACTAATAATGTTCAGGAAATTTGTACAACGCAAATATTATTAATCTCAAACAGCAGAAAAGAAACTTTGAAAAACATTTTAGTTTATCTTGAAATAAAAAAATCATCAAAAAAGAAAATGAAAAATAAAATACAATTACCTTCAGTGATTACAATAAGTGATCGCTGGTTACAGTTAAAAAAAACAAGAAGAGAATAAAAAGCGATTATTGTTAGAGCAAAAACAGAAAAAAAAACAGAATTAGCGATGAAACAAAAAAAAATTTTAAAATAAAAGCAGAAGGAAAAAAGAAAAGAGAAATAGAAGAAAAGAAAAAACAAGAAAAGAAAAGAAAGAAGAAAGAAGGATAAAATGCGATTATTAAAAATTACAAACTGCTAATAAAACAAGAAAGTTTTAGAAGTAAAAGCTCTAATAGATGAATTATTTTAAACAATATGTTAATTTTTTATATTTTTATTTTATTTTACAATTTTATTTAATATCTTATTTTACAATTCTAATTAAAAAAAGTTAAGTTATTATTGATGACGTAATGAACCTTCATAAAATACATACATTTTTTAAATTCTTGATATTGGTTGATAGAAGTTATGTATGATATATGCTATATATGTAATATATATTTAATAAAAATAAATATTAACAGTGAAAATAAATCATAATTTTTATTATATATATACCTATTTATTAATTAGAAATTAACCTTATAGTTTCATTATGTGGCCAAAACTAGTACTTTATTGTGGCGAAACTGGTGTTTTGGTGACCAAAAACGGTGAAATCGGAACTTATGATATAATTTTTATTTTTGAAACATTTATTTAAGTTTATTTGTTTGCTAATCTTAAGTTTATTATCTAAAAGATTCTTAAGAATATATTAAAGTAGTTAAAAGCGTTGCATACCAGAAAGAATTTAATTAAAACACATTTATTTCGTCAAAAATCCTTAAAGTGGCCACAAATGGTGCACTGGAAAACAAAAGCGACGTAGGCCAAAAATGTCCGTATAAAATTTGTAGCCAAAAGGGTTCACTCTTTACAACAATATACCACATTTTACTAAAATTATTTGTTTTGTTGTTAAAAATCGGCTCCGAAAAAATAGTGACGACTTTGCCCCGGTCTTCCCTAAATTATATTTATTAACTATAAGTTCTGATAAAAGATATCAAGAAACAATATTATAAAAGTGATTCGAATACTTTCACATACCTATACGTGCAGGAAATTTCGTTTATAACAATGATACAACTGGATAGGAAATTTGAAACGTCGGTCGTACATAATTAAAAAACATAATATTGAAATTTTATTGTCATTTATCGATAGATTACATAAAAATATTTCTTTATTGCAATATATCTATTATTAGTGAAATAAAAATATGTAACCAATAACAATAAATTTATATACAATATAATAATATAATTTGTATGTGTATATATGTGTTTATAATTATTTCTCACTTATCCATCTTACAATTAAAAGTGAATAATAATAAGAGAAATAAGACCGTTATACCCAGCCGGAATGCTAGCGTCTTTTCGACGTCTATAGATGTCGATAGATGTCGAATCGACATCTATAAGATGTCAATTCGACGTTTATAGACGTCGGCGTTTCGGCTGGGATAATACCGGGTGAGGAAAAAGTCTGGAACCGGTGAAATATCTCGAAAACAAGACATTTTAGGAAAAAATGTTTTATACATAAAGGGCTTCAACAAATGCATCAAACGGTGGTATTTATTTGACCTTGAACGTAAGTATGGAGGAGCTTTCAAGGTCAACTTTAAAATTTGAAATAAAAACCTCCACTTTTTATTTAATATTCTTGTAGCTGATATCGAGAGCTTTTCAAAACACTATCAATAAACTTCTTTCGGTTGAGTACTTTTCGAGATATGTCGCCAAAGTTCAAGTACCGCCGGCATTAGCATTAGCCAAGGTGTACCGCGTGGAGGTTGCACGGTCGGATTTATACCTCATTGTGTGTGTGTGTGTGTGTGTGTGTGTGTGTGTGTGTGTGTGTGTGTGTGTGTGTGTGCGTGTGCGTGCGTACGTGCGTGCGTGCGTGCGTGTGTGTGTGTGTGTCTTATAGCAACATATCAATTAACGGTTATTAAACTCATATTTCGTCAGTTATTCTAATCTGTGGTTTTATAAACATGATCTTTTAAGAAGCCTCATAAATACTCACGCTACCAAACGCCGGCAACACGCTGTTGATAGTGTTGATAGGGATACGCTAGCAAGCGTCGGCATCTCTGGCGATAAGCAGCTGAACTCCACGCTCTGGGGCTTTTTCTCTTTCAAACTTTTGTAGTTTAATAACCGTTGATATGTATATAACACACACACACACACACACACACACACAATGAGATGTAAATCCGACCGTGCAACCTCCACGCGGTACACCTTGGCTAATGCTAATACCGAATACCGGCGGTGCTTGAACTTTGTCAACATATCTCGAAAAGTACTCAACCGAAAGAAGTTTATTGATAGTGTCTTGAAAAGCTCTCGATATCAGCTACAAGAATATTAAATAAAAATTTGCTTATCTCATATTCCATATTCTATATTCGCATCTTTTCATATCACGATACGATCGAAGGGAGAGGATTCTTCTCCCTCTCGTTTGGTTGAAAGAAAGAAAAATCGGCGTTTCTATCTCGATCGCGCGACGTGAACACGTTGCGATCATTGCACAATATGTGAAAACGCGATATACCTGTCGTCAATAAAAATAAAAGGGTACCTTCCTCTTCTATCGCCCCCGCCCTTCCATTTAGGCAGACGATGTCATCTGCGGTTTGTGTCGCTTTGTCATGATTCTAAAAGCAAAATGCGCCGCATGCGCTGAAGTGCAATCAATGCCGCGGCGATCGTTCCGAAATCTGCGTCCTTTATTTATAAAAAACTTTACGAACATACGGGAGAAGAAACGATACGCGAGATAAAATACGAGAGCTATAATGACGTTAAAAGTCGATTCCGGAGTACCGGAAATGGGGGTTTATTTAAAATTTTAAAGTTGACCTTGAAAGCTCCTCCATACTTACGCTCAAGGTCAAATAAATACCACCGTTTGATGCATTTGTTGAAACCCTACAACTTATGTATAAAATATTTTTTCCTAAAATGTCTTGTTTTCAAGATATTTCACCGGTTCTAGACTTTTTCCTCAGCTTGTATATAGCCTTATATGCCGATATGTTTTCGGGACCATGCTAAACAGTTTGTAAACCTTCGTAGCTGACAATAGCTAACAATAGCTAACAATAGCTAACAATAGCTATGCTCATGGTCACGATACACAACATTATTATTGTCCACATGATGGCTATATAAAAATAGATTTCTCATAATTTAAATTGCGAATATTCCTTTATATTATAATGGTCCACACCACTTTAGCGAAATAACTTAATAATTATTGTTATTCATTAAATTAAAAATAAAATTGTAAATTTAATTATATAAATTAAATTCACACTCACAATTTCTAGATTCAAAATTTCTTTCCTCTTGCATACATCAGTTTACTGAATACGAGACAAAAGTATTATATTTTGTCATTGGTATAATATCTGCTGACTAAGAGATTTGATTTGTTTGCAATAAATACTTATTATTTTAAAATATAAATTATCATACCAACGATTAAAATCGCTAAGACAATAGTCCTTAATAATTTTCTAATAATGTGAAATTTAGATTATTTAAGTATTTTTTTTTAGGAAGCTTAACTTAGAATAGATTATTCTTTGCTTTGTTGATAAAATCATATATCCGTGATCAGTTGCCTGTTTTATTTAATAAAAACTTATTTATATTTATATATTTACATATATCACATTAATTTGTACCTAGTTCAACAAATATAACATTTCCCTACAAGGACTATGATAAATTATGATGAAATAAGACTTAGATCTCTGATACTGATAATTACAATATCCATAAATAATCTAAATATACAAAGAGCCATCAGCGGGGCCTAAATATCTCATAGAGATTAATATCACGTCGATTAAAGTCCACACACCCAGTCCGCCAAAACTGAAAAGCTTGCCGATACCTTCTTGCCAATGTCCCAAGTAAAACCTATAATCAATTTAAAAATTTTATGTGAAATCCATATTTAATCGATTGTCTATATTTCAAGTAGTACGCTTGCGAGATCATAAGGTACCTATCTGCACCAAATCCTCCAAGAGTGATGCTCAAGATCAAAGCCGTAGACCAACGATATCCAACTGTCCAGTTACAGGGCAAATTTTTCATAAACCTTCGTCTGCCCAGACAGAGTATGTCACCGTTTACCGTACAATTTGTTCTGCAATGAAAATATTGGAATGTCAGTATTATATTTTTTACAATATACATATACATAAATATAAAATCATCATACACTGAGAGTTTAGATGCCAAGAGTTTAGACGCATCAAGAGTAAAAGGAAAAAGAGATTAATTCACAAAATAAATAATTGATATTGCTTTAAACATTAAAGTTATATCGAGAAAAACTTATATGTGGAAAAACTCGGAAATATTCATAATAATATGCCTCCACAATCACTGAATTTGAATCCCATTAAATTATTATAGGATGAATTAAACCGACGCATGAGAAAAGTAAATCCCAAAAATAAAAAACATTTTTTCGAGGTACTACAAATCCATACTTGGCTTGGAAGGGTATTTCAGCTAAAATACTTTAAACTTAAAAGCTTCTAAATCGATTCTTAATAAATAGCTATAGAGGCTACATAGACGAAAACAGGCTTTAGTTTTATAAACTAAATTAGATTATAGAAAGCGAAAGTGATTTTTTTATTGATATAAAGATCAAAGTATATTTTGTATTTCAATAAATTTTTGTCAAAGAAACACTACCATAACCATTTATTTTGTCAATTAATCTCAACTTTTTGCATTTAATTCGGGTCCAAACTTTTGGTCAGTACTGCATACATATACAGGATCATATATTTTGACGTATCTACTCAAATATCTCAAAACTCATAAGTTTTAGAAAAAAAAACTTTTTAGACAAAAGTTGTTTGTCTCTTAAGAGACCAAATAATGGTGATCTTATTTAATCGTAAGATTGTGTTCTGAAAGTCAGATCATCTTAGAATTTACGAATAAAAACCACTCTTTTCTATTGCATAATTTTATAGCTGATCTGAAAACCTTTTCAAAACACTAGCTATGTGTCCTTTTGTATAAGCCATTCTAAAGTTACGATCACAAAGTATCAAGGGTTTTGAGATATTTAAGTGGATAAATTAAAATAAGCCATCCTATACGTGAGATAATGTTACAGACCTATAATATTGCTGAGGAGACGCTACTGAGCTGCAGGAATTTTTCTGATGGCACTGATGCTCCCAGTGGTCAGTTTGATAACAATAACGGCACATGTATTTCTTCAAGAAAGTCTGTTCTCCCTATCAAGAAACAAAACATCTGATTAAATTACCAATATATTAAAGAATCTTTAACTTTAAGCCGTAATTAAAGAATTGCGAATTCTTCGCACAAGTTTTACGTACTATACAATCAACGTGCTCCATCACGGAGCAGTTTGCTTCATACATCGCCCCATATTTGCAGCTGTAATTTAAATTGCACCTCAGGCATTCTCCACTCAACTCTACGCAAGGTATCCCACTCGGACACAGACCAGCCATTTCCTCCTGCAATTTAACAATAACTCTGTACTCATAAGTATCATAACTTTAAGTTACTACTTGGATTTAAGGAATCTCACCTTCTTGCTGCTATAGGCTGGCGTGGAGTTTACGTTAGCTTCTTTCAGAGCATAACTGGTCACGGTGCCTGCAAGGATTACATTAACCGTCAAGTTACAGGCGCATGTAAAAAAAAAAAAAACAAATCAAACACTTCAGCGCTTCTGCATTAATACAAATACAGTATCACCTCGATACTGATTTTTACAAAAGGTTTCACGTGGAAAGTTCTTCTCGCTCGGTCCTCATGTCGATGGTTAGGATTGCGAATTCCACTCACCGTAATCCATGCGAGCCTCCTGGACGGAGGTTGATAGGAGGGCCATGAAGAGGAATATCACGTTCTTGGAGTTGATCCGCACGACATTCATTCTGCGCGAGGATTCCTCTCACCAGCAGCCGAGTGCTCGACTCGCAAAACCCCGACGAATTTATATGCGCCGTGTGCGCGTGAAGGAGAAGCACGACAGCGTCCCGCGCCGAGTATACAGTGTATACACCATACACCATACACCTGGCGACATTAGTATACCCTTCGATTCAGATATTTCTCGCTCGGACGCGTCATGAGTCGTCGATAACGGATACCACGGATACTCACCTGCTTCATTGATCAAACGCAATCTTCTTTCTTTCGCTATTTTTTTAAATAATTAATGTACGTTACTTTCGCGAAATAAAAATGTGCGTAAACCCGCGTGTAATATATGGGAGGCACAACATGGAGCAGCCAATCAGATTCGCTGCGCCGATCTTCCAACGTATGTATCTAATTAACAAAAAAAACAAAACAAATTATATATTAGTGTAAAAAAAAAATATATATATATATATATATATATATATATATATATATATATATATATATATATATTTAAGCCTAGTAATAAAAAACAATACTTTTAGATGGTATTTTTCAAATTTTCAGATATGAATGGATTATCTAAAACTAAATATTGGAGTCGAAGTAGAAAAAAATTTCCCGTAATAAAAATGAAGGGCATAATTGAATTCTGAAAAAAAAATAAATAAAAGGACAGCTACTTGAATAATAACAAAGAACGAAATATTAATTATTTAGAAATAAATTGTGCAAATATTTATCAATATTTGCATAAAGGTCTACTAGAAATAGAAATCTTTTCCTATCGGGGATAAAAACCGGAATGCCGGAAAGTATTAACGATTCCGAGTGTACCGAGAATGCACGCTGCGTCGCGCGATTTGCATTCCGATGTGATCGGCGGTAGTTTCTAGTTTCTATGATCGACGACTTGGAACTCGGAATATTTGCGAATATGAGCGATCGTCTTCTCGAGGTAATTGCGTCAACAAGTAGGTAAAAAAAAGGACGCGAGGGCGACGTTTAAAGAAAAGAGCGAAAAGCAGCATGTGAAGTGTGAAGCGTTGAACGATGCGGCATACTAGTGCACACTCGTTTCCGACAATCAGCTGACTTCCGGTACCACCGCGAGATGTTGGGATGTTAGCGAGGTGTTTCGGCAGTTTCACCTGACACGGAGAAGCGCTCTCTGGTTTTCTTCTTTCTCTCGCGCGAGGCGGTGTCTCCTTTTCCGCAGGACTCGCGCGAGTCACGGGCTCTTTTCTCTACGCAGCTACGCAGCCCCGCAGTTCCGGCCGGAACGGTGCGCGATGTGGATCCCTGTCTAACCACGCAACGGAATCGCATCATTCCACAAGTTCGAAGTTCGAGTTTCCCGTGCCGTCAGCCGACCTCCGGCGGGTGATCTCGCGTCGCGCCACATGGTAAGAGCGATCAAGAAGAGAGTAAGTTTTTTATTTTCCTTGGCCGGGGGGAAAAAAAAAATCCTCGAAGATGCCCTTCTGTCGTGTATGTATGTGTGCATGTGTATGCCTTTGTAGGATGTCGTGTGACACCGTCGCCGCCGGTCTCATCGTCGAGGACAATATGAATTCGGAGGGGAACGATGGCAGCGGAGGTCAGGGCAGAGCGGAGGTCAGAGTGGACGTCAGCCTGAAGAATGACAATCAATCCGTGGACCAAGGTACCGCCGTAACGTCCAAGGGGCAGCTGGAGAACGGGAGCGAGGAGCAGTTGAGGCTGAACAACAACAGCGGCGAGGGCAACGTCAGGCTCGCGCTGCCGCTGTCGTCCAGAGCCCCAATCGTGCTCGCCAATGGAACGAAGTCCGTGCAAACCCCAGTGTCCGATTGTGCCAACTCTTTGGAGCAGAACGTTTCTCAAGATGTAAACATATCTTCCATGTTTGCAAATGCGACCGCCAATATCAAGCCTCAGACTGTAAACACCAATACTGTTAATTGTCAATTGAAGCATAAGACTGTCACGAATGCGAGCTCGTTGAATCTGCCTAAGTCCCAGATGCACTTGAATCTCTCTTCCACTCAGGCGAATATACACCACAATCATAACTTGGGATCGGCCGTTCTTAATTCCGCCGCAGCTACCAGTGCTACCTTACATTCGAGTGTACCTATGTTAAACGTATCAGTAATGCCTCCTAATTTATCAACGATTAAATCCAATGACGACGTGGACATGAAAAATAATGTGGATTACGCATCTGCCATAGAGAAATGCCCTTCTAAGGTTTCTTGCAGTTCAGATTCTAGGCCGGAGGCTGATTGTTCATGGACATCAAAGTCCTACGGATCTAAACGTGTACTGAATAATATAGGCGGTAGTATAGGTTCGACGAGTCAAGGGACTTGTTGTTTTTTAAGACCTAATATCAACGGCAGCAGAGAAGCCGCTGGTCCCAGTGGACTGCAGAACGTATGTTTTTTTATATACTGGCTCGTGTAGTCAAGTGTTTATATTTTTGTTCACAGAATTTAGAGTTTTCTTACTTTTAGACTTTGCAGAGAGAACAGGTAGAACGGATGGATTCTAGCTCTGGAAACGAAGGAGATATGTCTGATGGAGAAGATTATTGTATCTATACTTATAAAGGAAATGACGATGTGATCCACTTAGATCAACAAGAAGAATTGAATCAGGACCATGCGGCAAATCAGGAAGCGGAGGGACAGAACCATAGTGGTAGGTCGAGTCCAGAAATGGATTTCCTAGAGATGGACTTTGATCCCGGGCCTTCCTGCGAACTGGTAAGATATTCGCTGTACGAGATGCTGTATGAGATCGAGTTGGATTATAATGCTTCTTCCTCCCTCGCAGGATACTGGAGACAGTGATTTGGCCTCTATAAACGAAGATATACAGAATATAGCGTTAGATAATATAGAACAAGACCCAGTGCTAAATGATCTGAGTAGCGGAAAAGTTGTGTCTAGACAGGGATTGGTAGCGATGCCGCAGACTTCGAAACAAACTGCACAACATGTTAATCATACTACTTTCCAACAATGCACAAGTAATCAATGTACAGTAGAACAAAGTGCAAAGCCAACTTATTCAGCTCCATGGATGCCTAGTACTAGCGCTGGAACTGGTAATCTCACAGCTACGGCTATCTTAGCGATGCAAGTTGTAGCCATATTATTGTACTACAAGATATTCCATGTTATGTGAAATTTACAGGAAGATGGGACAGCGCGACACTATATCGTAATACAGGTTGCCCAGTACGCGAATCTTACGGTTATCATAACACGAGTGGTGACCTTATATCGCCCAGTGATAACAGAGATTCGGATTCCGAATTATGGGCCGAGTCCACGACAGCGTCGCTCCCGGACAATTCCAATTTGAATGCCAGGAAGGTTAATCTCATTTCTACGCTTTATCATCGAATAATGGCTAAGAAACTAATGCTCAATAAGCATGCTGCGTTTAATCAAAGTGGTGATTCCAATCTGGTTAATATATTTACTATTAAATAGATTTAAGGGTTGAGCAAACCATGTTTTATTAATTTTTAAACGCATTATTCGAATAGGAAAGTGAATTGTGTAACGAACGATTAGACGGATTACCACCAGTGGAGAAGGTAATGCTGTGGAGTGAACAGGAAGCTACGATAAAGCAAGTTACGCAAATTGGTACCTCTGCTTGTGGTGCTACATCCGCAATTAATGCTCTGGTAATAGCAAAGCATACAAATATATAAAAATTAGAAAATTTGCAAATTTGTACTATAATTTGATCGAGTCTCATATAAATTATCGTTTTTAGTTGGCCTTAAATATATCATTTTCCCTGGAAGTATTAGTGAAAGGTGTAAATACGAGATTAAGGGAGCTGGGTGTACCGCTACCGAGGTATCTCGTCAGTCGTTCAGTAGCAGGGGCAACTCATAAAGATATAGCACGAGGGATATCTTTATCCACGAATGGCGCAGCTGTAACAAAGTTTTTTGCATTTTATCCAGAGAGAAAAGTGTCATTATCCCATTGGTTACATTATTGGATTTCCAAGGGTGAGATTAAAGAATATGTTATTCTTTAAACGTACAGTTATCTGTATAATACTATGATTTAAAATTTAAAATATACATTATCGAAGCATGTAACGAAAGTCAAAAGATGCAAGTACAAAATATCGTATTTCTACATTTCAGGTGCTGCACCAATCGCAACAATGAATTTACAACATTGCGGTGAAGGTTGCGATATACCGGACGCATGGCATCATCAAATGATATTCGGTGTAGGACAGGCTGGTATATATTTAACAAATCCCTTAGAATGTTTGCCTGAACAGGTTCGTATGATCGAATAATGCATAAATTACGTAAATTTATCATCAGTCCAAGTAGCAACCGTCGCGAAATTAGTTTGACCGGAATTTTATTCTTGTGACATGATTTTAGCTTCTGTGGCATCAATTAATTAGCCCCAGTATTTTATTAATACGAAAAGCAGACGTTCTAGCGCATTGGAATGCAAATACAGATCTAACGCCACTTGCGACAATGGATCAAAAGTGGCGAAAACTGAATGTCCTTGGTATGTTATACATAATTTTTTTATGCATCACTTTTTATACATTGCGATAATTTTAATTAAACATTTGTGATAACAGGGCAAGTTGTAAATATGGTACGAGAATCAATGAGCCAAAGGCAACAACCTAATAGCACGACTACTGGAGCGACTCACATTCGCATTCCGGCATCTTACCAAGCAGGCATTACGTTGGTCATGTGTGCAGATTCCGCCGCAGCCACTGAATTGTTACACGCAGAACAACTACCACTGCTCTAGTCTTATCGATCAAAAATTAACAAACCGGACTGGCTCACTTGGTTTACAACAAATTTCATTAGCAGGCCAGTCCGTACAATGTTCTTACTCGTAGTTCATTTACTATGTAAACCAACAGGATGGAAATAATTTAGATTTTTGACACGAAAACGCGTTTGTATTCAAAGAGAATATTTTATTGATTAAAATATATTTCAATATAGAATATTTCTGTTTTATACGTAGTTGTATTCGATCGATTATCAAGCTACAGAGATTATATTCTTTATAGATATTTGTATAGTCGAAAGTAAGCTTACCTTGATATGTTCATTATACATATTGTTTCTATGAAGAGAATACGAGATATAAGTAATATAGTACTTTGATTTTCCATTGCTTAATTTTTCTCCTTTATTCATATTCATTCGTCTTAAAAAAAAAAGAATGCCGCAATGCATGTAGTCACTAACTGCAAATTTATCTTACAACGGTATTACCCTATTAGTCAAATGTCTGAATAAACGAACACTATATTTCGTACAAATTTTAATATAGAGTATCTTAGCACACACATTATCTTATGTTGGAATCACGAAGAAGAGTTGTCGTAGATATGTTGACGAAAGAATAATTTTGTGCTGATATATAAAGCCATAAATATCGAGTTTTATGTACATATATGTAATGTATAGTCCAACATACTTTTTCTCCGGTATTTTGAAGAAGTCCTGTTTTATAAGTCCGACATACTAAAATGAGATGAGAATTCTTGTTATACGAGAAATTGTTAATATAATCATACGCTACGTGTTTTTTTTTCTTTTTTTAGTTTTACCTTTCTATAAAAGGTGCGCGCATACTCGATGTAATAGAAGTTGGATTGGCTTCGTTAAGCTTGAAAACGCTCTCGATACGGGCGATTTCTGTCGAGGTTGTGTCCATGCCGCAAAAAGCAGCCCAATCATTTACAACCATACCGGCAGCAATCACATTACTGCCTCTATTCACCGTTCCAGTCTAGAAGAATACAATTACCACTTATAACTACATAGAAAATGTTGTGTTTTATCGTTTTATTGTTTGTCTTACCGCAAGTGGCACTTGCAGAAGAGAGGACAACTCGTCTTGCTCCTGAATAGGCATGTTTGGATGCACCAAACCTCCTTGATTAGATAAAATGGAATATGAACCGACGAGAACATTACTTGCGATGGTTTGTCTAAATACTTCCACATTCAGAGTATCAGCTAAAATTTCTTCAGTTTCCTTTAATCAAAGATACAAAAGTTTGAGTTAAAGCAGCGTATTTCAGTTACAAACTTAGTCCAATATAACAGAAAATATAAAAAATATTACCTTATCCAGATCTGGATGAACTACAGCGACGTAATCATTACATGCTATTACATTGCCGAGAGCAGAGAGCCTTTCCTCCACTCTCTGCACTTTCACATTATCTGGTAAGGAATTTCGAATGTGTTGCAATTCTGTATCTGTTGTCGTATTTGGTACTAACAATCCATTCTTGTTCGCTATATTGCAAAGATAAATACTTATGAGCAATATATATTATGTTATATTAGAAAGATACAGAGGAAAAATGATCAATGCCCATCCGGAGTAATTTCGAGAAAAACGCAACTTTAAGTTTCTAGAAGGCAGTAAGAATATCGAAATAATAATATTTACTTAGCGTTTACATTGTATGTTAGACTCTGATGGTTCTTCTCCATGAGCGCGTCAACTATGATCATTTTCCCCCTGTATCCTTCATATATCTATATATAAGAAAATTTTGATACTTTCAAAAAATGTTTAATTTTTTTTATGATATTGATTTTTCTTCCAACTTGGGAAGAAATGAGCACAAGCTATTGAAGAGGCTAAAAAGTTTCTGTGTACTTGACTACACAAGAAATTTCTTAAAGATCTTTATACTATTTTAGTTGCTATTTATTTATTATTTATTAGATAATATATAATCAATTATTTTTATATAAATGTAAATGTTAGATAATAAGTAGATAAAAATAACTTAAAAAAAGTTTAAAAATTTTCAACAAATTCCTATTTATTATCCAATTGCATGTTTTAATTTGTTTTTATCCCATACGATTGACGCGTTTCCAAAATGATAATATCAAAAATTTATAGTTCACATTACATATGCTAGAGATAAAGAGTGACTCATTGTGAAAGTGGCTAACTGATAGTCCTAAGTTCGAGTTCCCGACATATCTTATACACATCTTATAAAAGATACAAATCCTGAGGCTTATATTTTTTAAACCTAGGAGTCTGAAGGAAAGGCGGGCGAAAACAGAATGGATCTGGTGCAGAACACTAGACTAGAGTCGACAACTTAGCTTTAAAAACCAATAAGTCATTGAGAAACTTCTCTTACTAATGTACATTCTCTGTACTTCAAGTGAGATAGGTATGTTTGAAATTTTACGAAAGCGAGAGGAGAGGTTCTAGTGTAATCCAGTGCAATAATAAAATGGGTCTGTTTTCTATCGCTAAACACTAGTTCTGAATTTATATCTTTTTTACTCCACATTGGAAAGAAAAAGATAAACTCTACAATAGAAAATAGGCCCATTACTACTTCATTAGTCAATATTCGGTTACTTAAAATTGCTCGAAAGTCCTTGACAGCAGTATCCGTGCTTTGTCCGTAAAAGTCATTTTAATATACTTGCCAACGCACAATCGACCTATGATGCGACATCCTGCTACTGATACATGAATAACTGGGATTGTCTCGGCTAATTCCGCCTCAAATACACTGCAATTACGTCAACAATGAAATAGAATCATAGCATTACAGCAAAATGATATAGGATCATTAAAAGATGACAGTAATGTTTATACTTTTTATCAACATATTATATTATATTATAATATATATTCGTATACTGAAGTACAACGCTTATCATTCCACTTTATCTTGCTTAATAATGTGCAATTATTTCACGACACATTTCTGACATTATGATGTAAAAATATTCGTATTCCAATATTATCGTGTTGAGTATTATTGTTGAATTAATAAGTGAAATTAATTAATTAATTAAAGAATGTCGACTGCCAATGCCGATTTCGTGCGATTGCGTTATGGGTGACGTCACGCTTACCTGTAAAAGTTTTCGGAGCCGCCGATCGCGACTAAACAGTAGGAGTTCGTCAACTTGGAGAAGACGCCGATCTCGTTGTTGTTCTCGAATTGTACGCGTACTGCCATGACTGTGAGATCGTTGCGAGCTTTTACATCGGCGTGCTTGGGTCGAAGTATCGTGCGAACGCTCTCGGTGTTCGTGCGAGCTCGCTCCTCGCTCGTGCGCGAACGACCGAACGTTAACCTCAAAAATTTATTCGCGGGCACGCACGAGCGCCACGGGCTGACGGATACGCTATATAACGCCTACACGACGGCGCTTCCGTGACTTCCGTCTTCCGTCACGCGGAACACGAGGGCCCGAACGCGAGATGGCGTGCTCGACGGCGCGTCGATCGACCCCTTGAGCTTCGATAGCTCGCGATAATGCATTTGCGATTTTTAATACCAATATGGAGAATATTCGAATATAGCGAGTTGGACTTTCGAGACTCACTTGAAATCGTGTATCTTTGCACGCGAACGGGACTGCAGGACGATTTCATGCCGTGCGGAAATTTTTGCTGACAGTGCAGCGACGAGGATACGTTGCACTGATAGGTATATACAGGAAAGCGGATAAGCAGTTTGCGACGCGAAATTAAATGAAATTATACCCAGCCAGAAATGATTAGGTATAGTTAAATCGGCGTCAATTCGTCATTGAATATAGATGTTGAATAGTTGATATTTTTGTCTTTATAATCTTATTATATTTAGCCTAGTTTACACCGATCTCTTGATACGCGTATCAAATATGGTATATTTGAACTAATCACCCAATAATCAAACTAATTTACTAGTTATTTACTATTTAATACGCGTATCAAGTGATCGGTGTAAACTACATATGTATAGGCCTTTATAATTGTTTTTGTTAATTGAGTAATTACAAATGTTTTTATAAGCTAGATTATATATTCTATAGCTTTCAACCCCAAATTTAATGTCGAATATCAAGACTATCAAGAGACACGGTATATAAGTGTCTCGCGCCATGTGTGTACGCGGCGAAGCGAGACCACATCGAGGATCTTTTACGGCTTTACGCGATATACGACATGTTGCGATCGCACATAGACGTCATTATGTCGTCTTCTAACGTCACTTCGCTACTTGGGGTGTAGAGAAACGTTACTGTGTGTTTTAACTATTGAACAAAGATTATTTATTGTTTCTAATCATTTTCTAAGGAAAAATTTCATTTAAGGAATTTTATTAGCACCACTGTCGTATTTCTTAAAAAGAATAAAAAGCATATATATGCTTCCATAAACTTTTGAACGGTAGTGTATGTGTATATAAATTGTGCTTTTCGATTTTGCATTGATCCAATGTAATGTTAGCCGAAATAGAAATTTTACAAAAATATTCACAATTCCTCAATTAACATTGTATATTTATATTATGTACCTATCAATTATGACGATATTGAAGATGAGAGACAAAAACATATTTTTCAATCAATATTCGACATCAACTATATTTATCGACGTCAATTCAACATCGATACAATAACTAATTATTTCTGGCTGAGTAATTTGTAAAAGCGATTATTGCGATACAACGTTAATTACGTTAGATTTGTTCTCTGATGTAGTTGAACTGACCGCACTCTAGTTCAGAGTTTATCTTTTGTCTACATTAGTCTACATTGGAAGGAAAAAGATAACTCCTTAGCAGTGCAGCCAGTTCAGCTACAAAGAACAAATCCATTGTCATATCGACCGTATCGCTCGTTCGTTCGTGAGTCTCGGACTATGGAAATAAATAAATTTTTTGAACAGAAAACAGATTAACGAGCTCTTCTTATAATTCCTCGGTATTTTCTTTCGATATTTATTTTTATCTATTTATTATAATTTTCTAACGCGGCTTATCTTTTGTACAGGATTAACATCGGTAATCGCGAAGTTTCGCCCCGCATCTTTCTCATCGCTCCGCAAAATCTGGCTGCAATCTCGAGGTTGAAACCTAGATCTTGCAGTACTCGGATCTCGATCTTCTCTTCTATTAATCGATTAATAAACTCTGCGACGTGTAACTGGACGTGATTCAACGGCGGGGTGGTAGGTGGTAGACAAAGTAAGTGGGAATGAATCGCAAATATATATTTCATTCTTTCATTTCATATATACCTATAGAGGCAATAAGGTTTAAAATAAAGATATAAAATGATGGAATTTTTACTACTACCTTTTTCTATTAAGTTGATGCATATGAAACGTCGGATTTTCGCTAATTTGAAAATATTAATTGGTATCAGTATTTTAATCATATTAGTAGGTTTATAGCATATATACAATTTTAATCGCTTATCATTATATCGTTTACGCTTATTATTGTAATTATTGTGCTCATTAAGCTTTTTTCAAAAACGAGTTTTGATTGTTTTGTTTAAAGTTCAAAATAAGCATGAATTCTAATGAAATTCGTATAATTTTCTTATGTAAATTCAAATTAGAAAATAATGCTACTCGCAAAACAGAGCTTTTAGAGAAAACATTATTAATAAAAGAACAGTAAAACATTGTGTGGTTTAAAAATTCTATTCTGAAAAATTTTTCTTTGCGAAATGGTATTCAATATCTATAAAAGCTTTAACAAAACAACATTCTAGCCAATTAATGACAAGAGAACTAGCTAGAAGAATATATATATATATAAATGAAAATGCAGCGTCCAGCATTGCGCATTAACCGTTAGGGATTAATAGCGTAAAATAACAACAATATTGTACATTTTGAACAACAATAACAAAGCTGAATTGAATTATGAAATCCTACCACATCCTTCTTATTCACTGGATTTGTTGCCTACAGGCCATATTTTCACATTTGCATTATTTTCCGAAAAACAAAGTTAAAAAAATTAAAATAATGTCGAGAAAGAGAGAGAGAGAGAGAGAGAGAGAGAGAGAGAGAAAGCTGTAAAACAATTATGGATTTAAAAAAAATAAATTTAAAAAATATAGATTTTTTTAAAAATGGCATTTATTCATTGCAAAATCGTCGAAAGAAATGTATTGATGCCAATAGAGCTTCTTTTGATTAAATAAGCTATCTTCTTTAAAAAAATATGTTTTAATTATTCATTAAAATATCCGACATATTTCATATTAACTTAATACAACGATGACTATAGGTTCCATAACATCGTGTTAATAAACAACCTTAAAAAAATAATTTGTACAAATTTTTTATGAAATGAAAAGTTGTTAACGTTTCGCAGGAACTAAAGCGTAATTTTATAAAAGAATCGTATTACTTTATAATGTGGCGTAAATTTCGAATCTTTAGACTCTTTAGAGTGTAATATTTCGTGTGCAAATTCTGAAATAACATAAATAACCAAGTGAGAAAAACGATAGTAAAATATATAGAAATTGGATAGTAAGACGCAGGATTGTGGAATATACTTACATTAGTATAAGGAATTGACAAGCTACTAATATAATAATTATAAATCTATATTTATAATCGCGTAAAGGAATTCTTAATTTCCTCGGAATGGATTTAGGATCTAGGTGGTATTATAAATTTATTCACGTCAATAATGTTGAATACTGTACTTATTACTGACTGTTACTGACAGACAATCGAATTTTGCCGCATCGTAAGAGTATCGAATATTTCGCAGCTCACCACTCACACTTGCTTACTCTAAAGGTGTCAATAAAAATAGCGGCTGATGAAAATCATTGTTTTATTAACAATATCATCGTAAGCGTTATAAATATGCATAGTTCTCGTTTTGATTGGTTCTGAGGATCGTATCGATCGTCTTTATACTTCCGAGAAAATTGTCATCGAATATGGCAGTATATTTTAGCGAGAGACTCGTGTCGCTGTTGCGTCTTTTCGATCGAACGCCACGACGGATTCGCATAGAATAGCTCGCAATTGTTACATGCACATATGTATACGCAGTTCTCCTAAATATATTCCATGCTCGTAATAAGAGAGGTTGATAAAAGTATATAGAGCTACAGTTTTGCGTTTGATTTTGTGCCACACTCTGCGTCGTTCCCTCGTTCGCTCTTTTTACTCTCCGCCTCGTTTTTTCCTCGTTTTCTATGTATATCGATACAAAATAAACGTCAGTAAAATCTTCAGTTGCTCGGCTTGAACGTCGTATATTGCGGCAGCTTCTCGCTCTTGTAATGAGGCTTCAATGTCGCTAAGCGATCGGGTTTGAGAAACAGCTGCTCCCCCTGCACAATTTCCATCTTAGGATCTTAACCCTTGGTAGCTCGCAAATTTCCATCCGAATTAGCCCGCTGCTGCTAATCGAAATAGCTCGAATCTTGAATATTTATTACTGATTTCGGGTATTTGTCTCTTTCATGGAGGAACTACTACGCTTGAACAACTTGTTCTCGAATCGTTCCAAATTCATGTTTCTCTTTAAAAAGTGAAGATTATGTCTACAGAAAGTTTTGTGTGTGATAATGCCCTGCGCACAATAAAACACATATTAGAAACAAGAATAAATATTAAATATTTATAGGAATCGGAATTAGAAATAATAATTAAACGTAACGGATAATTGAAAAGAATAAAATATAAGATATAAATATAGGAGAATATTCTTTACATTTACATATAATATTTATTACAGGAATATTCCTGTATTTATATATCCTAATATTTAATATTTATTCTTATTCTTAAAATGTGCTTTATTGTGCGCAGGGCTTAATGTTTAATAAATTATGCGCATATATGTATAATCTCCATTTCTTAAAAATATGATGTTAGCATGAAAATGAGTTCTCTTCGTTTAATAAAATATCACAGAAACGCATGGCGTTCAGAGCCAGTACGTTAATGTAGATTAATTCAGATTAATTTTACATAAATCCTCTTTAAAAATAACGAAATATTCGTGTGCAAATGTATTATTTCGAATATGGTTCGACGTATGGAGCTGCAGAGGGCTAATGCGGACTTAATATATACGAATGCATATACGCGCATAGTGCACGGACGGACGGGGAGACACGAATTGCTACCATAATGTTCTACGGGTTATTACTTGGCAGTCAGGGATAGAAACTAGCGTGGGTGCAATCTGTGCAATTCTAGGCGCGTCCGAAACGTGGCACGCGAGGACGTAAAGTTGCGGGGTTGTTCTACACCCTTGACAACACAGGTGTCAAATAATCCAGGCTACAGTTAGGTAGCAAATCCAGGATGGCAGGCAAGACCGAGACTAAGGAATTAAATAAAATACGTGTGTACGTATATGCGTACATGTAATAATGTAACAAGAAACGTACATACATGTTACACTGTACATAAATTTAAGTACAAATATTGATAATTTAATTATCTTATTAATGTTGTAAGAGATATGCGACGAGTCCAGACAGCACGCATGTCTAAAAGACATCTTTAAGACATCTTAGCACGCGTCACGCGTGTTGTCTGGGAGACAAATGATTCTTACGATGATGAGATAAATGAACGAATAATTTCAAACGCGACAATGCTTATCGCATAATAACTTTTTTTTCCATAACAAAAATAAGATCAGAATATTGAAAAGAATTTCGGTCGTATCTCGCAGTTATTATAGGATCGGGATATGTATGGGTGTGATGACAAATGGTACCCATATGTATGATCACTTTTTAATGATGACAACTTTATACACGAAAGGGAACTCGGCACAACTCCTCGAAACTATTCTCGTATGCCATACAATGAAGTCCCACATCATTAATCCGATTACAAAGTCAATGGTGTTCGTCTCAGACTTAATTAATGACGATGATAACGAGAGGTATAATATATATTTAATCTTAGTAGGACGATCGAGGTAACGGCAAACAATAATGGTGCGTCGTATTTGAGTTTGAATGAAAGTATAATCGGTGGGGGAAGTTTCTCTGTACATAATCTCGTGAAGTGCAGGGTACATACAAAATGCAATTCCGACATGCTCGCTCATTGGTCGACACGTCCTGAAACGATCTGTACAGCTTTTGGCTCTCCCATTTTTTTTTCTTTCTGAGAGTCTCCGTTGAACCGATAAACTATTCGTATACGGCTACTATACAACTGTGTGAATCGAATCACTGTCGGCTGCCCAGTTGTTTGAACTACCCTTTTGCAACAGCGACGTATAGAAACGCATTGTCGTAGCGTCGCAAACGTACACAGAAAAAATAACATTCTTAATTAGAGAATATCTTTATTTTTGACATGTAAATCTTAAAATGAGATTGTACAGTGTTAAACAAAGATAAATTACTCGTATCAAAATATTATACATATATAATTTAATAAAGAAAAATATATTCTTATTATTATTTAGATATAATTTTTATTAATGAAAAGCAAAAAATATTAGATAGAGAATAACTTTCAAATCAAGGATATTCATATTATAACGATAAAGACAGTTTAATCTTATTTTAAAATTCAATATTCTCTATGTGACATCAACAAATAATGTTGATTCAATAAAAACAAGATACATACACTCGATAATAGCAAAGCTAAGGAAGGTTAAACGGCCAAAATTCGAGCAAACAAATTTTAGATGTTAGTTTAAAATTTCGAAAATTGTTATAACTATTTTATTGTAATGCGATTTTTTTTAATTTGACCATCAGCCATTGTTTCTCTCAATCTTTTATATCTATTTTGCGTAATTTATTAATGTAATTTTATCAATTAGAACGTTTTGAAGAAGACCACGTAGGTCGAAACGTAAATGTCATATATGTATACATATGTTTATTAAATTTTAATTTTAAACTAACATCTCAAATTTCTTTGCTCGAATTTTGGCCGTTTAACCTTCCTTAGCAATGTTGATTCAATTTTATTATGTTACAATGAAGAAGAAGAAATCGGAAGAAGAAGACATTATTGTCATCAAAATAATTATATTGTACTTTCTACGTGACAATTAATATTCAAATTAAATTATAATATTCTTGAAGTACAAGAATATAAAATTCTTTAAGAAAATTATATATTCTTGCTTATATATGAAACAATGATTGTGTTGATTTAAATATATTTGTCTTGATTAAAGACTAATTTTTTTTTCTGGGTACGTGGACGATTACACATCGCTGTTAACGTCAAACTTTCATTAATTGGACGACGATTCGTACGTTAGATCGTAATCTAAACGGGTATACGTATGTATATGCGTATGTACATATGCACTTAGTGTGTTCGATAGATAGCAACATATCGTCGTTAAATCGTAATGAGCATAGTTTCGATTACTAATTAGTACCTATGATACAAACACTCTTCAAACGGTGGTTTTCGACGGTTCGTTCGCAATTAGAGATGTGCGAATCGAGGATTTTTTATGTTGAATCGAATCGAATCGAATTAAATCGACAAAATTGTATTTAAATCGAAGCGAATCGAGTACTTTTGAATCGAATCGTTGAAATGTAATTTTCAATTAACAATATAATTATTATTAGACTGAATTTTAACATGTAGGAAATAAGAGAATATTTTAATGTGAAAAAATAATATTAATTATATAATATAAATTCTTTTTAAAGCAAAAAACATATTTAAATATTTAATACAAAACTAATGAAATGTATTTTATTTAATCGCAGTAACTGAAACAAATCGGTGAAAAATCAAAGATAAATTATTATAATACTCTTATGTAATATCCAATAACATTATCTAATTATATACATACTGAAAAAAAATATCTGCATTTTAGTAAATATTAGTTTGCATACTGTGACTCCATTTACTAGAATGAAGAAAATTTTCCTTTTTATTGGTATATATATATTTTTTCAGTGAATACACATATACCGATAAAAAGGAAAATTTTCTTCATTTTAGTAAATGGAGTCACAGTTGTATGCAAGTTAATATTTACTAAAATGCAGAAAATTTTTTCTCAATGTAGAAATTAAAATAAAATAATATAGTTAATTATTTTATTATCTATACTCATAGCTTACTATTTTTTTACGCATATTCAAACTTTTACTTACAATTTATAATAAGGTCACAGGGCACGTCAAAAATTAGAAATAAACTTTTTTGAACGCTACTTAGCTGTTCAGTGAGCGGTTATAATACTGAATGCACCTATTAACATGATCGTACTTTTGCTTATTAACGGGAAATATGATTTTATAAAATTGACAATGTATATTATTAGTATTCGATCCATCTAGATTCGAAATTTTCGAATAGTTCGCACATTTCTATTCGCAATTATCAGAGTATACATCAACGGTCGAACGAAAGAAGAAAAAAAAGAAGAATTACGTCTGCAATATCGATATCTGCTAATCGCGCCTACAATTTTTAAACGTGGCAGTATGGGGTAATGTATGGCAGTAACGAGTTTTTCGCGTAACAATTAATTACAGCTATTCTCCTCTTATAATCCGTGTAAGTTTTCGAAAAACGATTTGATGATCTCGATGTGCGCGATCGGCCGTCCGTCATTAAGAGAGCTGCTACTTGTGCGAGCGTAAAATTCGGCGATCTCGGTCGAGTTCAGTCTTACGTTCTTGAATCCCGCAGGACGCGCGGCTGCAGGGAATACACTCCTTTCTGGATGCAAGCGAAATCAGAACAGAAACGATCGAGATGAGCTATCCCGGCGAGAAGCGAGAGAGCTGAGTGAGACTCTCTCGGCGGGGAGAGAGAATTGATAGGAATTCAGTTTACGATTAAGCGTTTCAATTTCAGCCGTAATGAATTCCACTCAATTCAAGCTTAATCCGGTTACTTTTTACAAGGATGAGATGCGACTCACAGACTGAGAATCTCGCGCGCGTTCAATCGACCGGCAAGAAAGAAGACCGTGGGGGGGGGGGGCATTATCGTCGACACGTTCTACTTATGTACACATCTATCTAAATTAAATTACAAACAAGGACACAGCGGTAATTGGTGGAGGGACACCCGAGACATTAGATGCAACCAAATGCATGCGTAATGCACCCTACCGAGCGCATAAATCACTCAAGCGACTATCGCGATCGGAGAACGTGATACGTTCGATGCTTGCGCGCGCCGCGCCGCACGCCGTGTCACCGCATAAGTATTGTAATTTAACGTTGGATCGTCTAAAAACTTCTTGCGCGAGTATTCGCTAGTGTGTCGTCTCCTGTATAATCGCATAGTTATACTATACAACGATCGTAACATCATAATAAACTTTAGCACGCGAAAAAAGACGCGAGCGAGGATGGCGTACGCGTTAATTACTTTCATCGGTGTAAGGGGTCCCCAACCTGCGACCCCGGTCCGCTAAGAAATTTTGACGTTTTATATATAATAATAATAATATCTATTATATAGATAATAATATATTATGCGGCTCAGTCGTCGCTGCGTCGGACTTTTATAATATAAAATTTTAAAATAAAGATACTTTGTTTTTATATAATTTGCAAAAATAAAGCTTATCCGGCTCGCCATTACGAAGATTTGAATGTGGCCCTCTTGAGGAAAAAGGTTGGGGACCGTCTTGGTGTGTGAGATATCAACAAATTTTTGGACGACCCAGTAGATTGTGTCGGGTACATTAAAACGTAACGTGTGTCTATATTTATACATTTTCCACGTTGGTCGTATGTGTGTGTGTGTCGGGAACAAATACAATATTTTATTTATATATAAAACCCTCGAGATCTTTCCGGGAGAAAAGGTGGAAAGTTTGCGCTCCTCGTTCCTTGCCTTTTTTAATCCGATTTAGCGTGTCCCGTTCCTCGTCCTGTAGAAGGAATTTTTCCTGCGCCAAGATTGCTCGCTCAATTGATTCAATTAATGAGTACATACGGACGTGCGGGGCGCGTCAACATTTAAAAAAAAAAGCCGTAACCTTATATTTTCCTTCTCTTTGTACGTTTTTACTTGACGAGCCCCCGAAAGCGAACGGTTAAAGAAAATAATAATAAATAAATGCAATAATCACGGAAAGACAGCCGGATATATTAGAGAGAAGCATTAATATCGAACCATTGACGCAACGAGTTTAATCGCTTAATCCGGATGATTCGTTTCGCAATCAGGTCAAGCTGCATGCACTTGCAGTGTTGCGTTGCACGAATGCACCGATTAAATTTAAACGCACGTGCTTCGGTCAGGTAGCTACTTTCGGACGAGTGCAGTAAAATAAGCAAGCGATTGAAAAAGAATCTTTGTCTAAAGCAGAATGGCTAATGCTCGGATAATGTGCTGACCGACGGTGCAGTAAAATCGAAGGAGAATACGAAGTCTCTGTGATAAGTGTCGATATATGCTCTATATACGTTAATGAAAACGGTGAATTTTGCATAATGTTAGAGAAACTTAAAATAACTGCATTTTTTTATTTTACTTAAAGCTACCCAATGTCTCTACAAAATCACGTTTTGATAAAAAGAGAATTCATTTTTCAACAAAAGTTTTAACACACAACGTTCAAAATTCAATAAGATTCTTGTTTCCACTGTGACTGTGCTTTTTAATGTAATCATACAATAAAAAATAAAACACTATGTTACGATAATTTATATATTATTGTATTAAAGAGTAATACAGTATTGAGAAACTTGTTGTGCAAAATGATCTACGACCAACACTTAATCACCGACTCCAAACGTGATCGAAGGGATCGTGTTGAAAAATGATGCAAACTTTGCAATTCAGAAGCAACGGTATGCGACAAATAATCAAATGAAAAACGAGAGAAGGGGAGGAAGAAAGAGGAAGAAAGAAAAAATAACGCCGGGTTTCGGCTACGCGCTGTACGAGAGTATACAATTTTAATATTTTTTTCTATTCTATTTCCAATTTGGACTGACCTGCAATGTATATTGTCCGTGAGGCTGCCCATGGTGATGATGCCTCTGATAATGTTGCTGCTGGTGTTGCGGGTCGTGCTGATAACACTCCTGCTGGTATTGCTGCGACGGGACGGGCTTCAGAACGTGATTGGCTCGCTTCTCCGGGACGAACTGCTGACTCGTACGATCCATCGTATCCACTGCCAAGCGTGGATCCTCTATCATAGCGTTGGAAGCCTTTGTACTGTATGGAAACGGTGGGATATCATCCCGGGGTTCGTTTCATTAGATGCTTTGTGTATATGTGTAATCCTACGCGATACGCGAGGCAATGTCTTTCGGGATAATATTAAAGGAATTCTCTTATAACTCATTCAAATTGAAAAGAAACAATTTAAATTTTAATTTTGTCAAACATAAAATATCCCTTTGAAGAAAAACTGCTTCAAAAATAAGACAATCTTATAAATATTCTTCCCTTTTCTTAAGTTGAATGTTATATAATAGATTTATTTATTATTCATTTTTTTTATAAATAATTAATATCTAATTAATTATTTTTTTGCTCCTTTATTTTCTTATAACGTACATTATTTATTTACTCGGTATGTAGTAAGAGACGTAAAAGATTTAAAAAAAAGTTTATTTTTGGGACAAAAATCCCGTATGTCTGCGTATGCAAATTCACAGATACTCTCTCCAGCGCGGTTCTGGTCAAATGTACACAATATTGGAGTATCGCACGTGATCCACGGCGGCGCCGTCTACCCGCCTATAAATCACCCGCGCGCAACGTAATATCGCGTGCTTACCAATGCACTTGCTGCAGCGCCGGCACCGTGTTTCTGGCTACGCAGCATCTATCCGAACGTAGGAAACAAACGAATCCCATTATCAGTACCGAGAGCACCGTGAATCCGGCCACCGCGCCGATAACGAGCGGGATCTGGGGGACAAAGAAAAATATTCCGTGTGTGTGTGCATTGCGCGCCGAAATTCATCTCCCGCGAACATTGATTTGCCGGATTCCGGTAGTCGTTTAACACTTATTCCCGTGTACATACGTCGATCACGTATAAAAATATAAAATTCGCAGTTCCTTTTGTCAGACCGTACATTTCACTTTGTGAAATCGACGAAGAATTTTCTTGACGTGTGAATACCTTTTCTGGTTTTGCCCGTGAAAAGAGCGCTTACGTTTTAGACAACGTTAGAAGTCTCGGGAAGAATACGCATTCGTAAAGCATTATACGGCTGCTGCGCGGCGCGGCGCGGCGCAACATATTTACCTGGCCGGGCTCATCGACTTTCAGCATGAGCGCTCGTCTGTCACTGCCACGATCGTTCTCCACGATAACATGATACAGCCTTTGATCCTCTTTCACTGTGCTTGTCAACTCTAAGATCGCTATGTAACAATCCTCCGAAGCCAGCGGTTCCAGATCGAGCGCGCGGTAGCGCGGCTCCAGAACTTCACCTGTCAATAATAGAAACGGCTCCATGCATATCTCCGCAATTTGGATTTAGTCTTTATTTCCGTTTCTATACGGAATAACTGAAATAAAATTTTGCAAAATAATGAACGTTCAATGCGCATCCCACGAGGAAGTAATGGAAAATAAATATAAACTATAACGATCAAATCGACGAAGCTATTAAAAAGCTAAACAAAAAAATAATAAATGAATATTAATAAATATAAAAGTGATCCTATAAACATAAAAGACGTATAAAAGTTCCAAAATACTTTACAGAACTCTAGATAACGTAAGTGTGAAGGGATTAATTAGTCGTCTGGCATCTCGGAAAATGACGGGTGCGAAAAATTCACAGCGTGAGAGAGAGCGCATCGATTTGGGCCTCGCAGGAAATTGGACGGATGTCTCAAGACCGAAGCGATCTCTCGTGGCTCGGGTTACGGGCGAATCAATTAACCGAGGGGGTAATTGCGAGTGGCATGGCGGGAGGATTGTCGATGAGGTACGCCGGTCGGTGGAGTGCCAATTATGTCGGAAAGCATTGAAAAAATGTGTACGAAAGAGCAACCCCGGAGAGAGCGGTAAAGCTCGAGCGCTCTCTCTGCTGATTCAACGAAGGTGAAGAAAAGTTTAACGGGGCTGCAGTTTCACCGAATAAAAAAGAAGAAGGAAGAGAAAGAAGCGTTAATAACTACGGCCGTTTGTAGTTACGTTCGTTTGTAATATTCGAAACAAAAATAAAACCAAAAAAAGTTTGTACATTAATGGTTCGTTGGGCAAGGTGACGGACGCGGACGTTTCGTTTCACGGGAACGCATAACAAAAAGGCAGACGCGTAACGAAGGAGGAGGAGGACTTGGCTGGAAAAAGTTGGCGGTCGGGGCGAAAGTCAAAGTGGAATAAAGTAAAGTCGAGCCAGCCCGACTTCGTCGTGGCCGTAATAATTTTAGCACGCGAACAACGTGCCTCGAAACGTGGTATCTCTTTCGTGCACACGTTTCCCCATGTCTCTCGTGTTTACTGACACGTTTACAAAGATAAAGAGCGCGGATGCGGCTATCATTTGCGGCTAGCTCGGGCGGTGAGCGATCTAGAACGCCATCATTGTATTGCAAAGAGTAATACCGAGCGGCCGAGAGATCAATGTTCCCTTAGACTCTAATAGAAAGTTTCCGCGAACCGAGTCATTAATTCTCTTAGCCCTTTCCTTTCTAAATGACGCTCTTTGTCATTTACTTTAACGATACAAACGCGCCTATCGTTTTATAACAATCTTTAATAATAAACGCCTTTATTTCATGTCTCGATAAAAATTAAATAATTTTTTTTGTGTTCTTATTTAATGTGAACTCGATATAATGATTCGTGACAATCTTGTAAGAAGCGATAATTTTAACTTGTAAACTATATACTTTTAAAATTCTTTCATATTTTCTACAAAATATTTCAAATTACCGAAAATCGTCGCTGACGATGTCGAAATAAGAGGAAAGTCAATCGATCCGCTTATCCAAATTACATACACACTTCTCTCCGTACGAAAAATATCTTAAGGTAATAGAGAAAAAGAGGTTCGATTCTATTATCCGCTCTTATCCGGTTACCTCTGTCATTTGGCCCTCGATGCGAAACTTATAACAGAGAACACGTACGTGCACGCAGGAGGCAAAAGGCCAAAGCAAAGATGAAATCGAATACTTCTTGCGATAGTGTTTGAGAGGCAAGCAGTCTCTAACCGGCGTGCAGTCTGGTGCTGCCCCATTCCCAGGCCACGAGCCGCGGCTTCGGGTCGGAGCACAGTCTGATCTCTAATCTGGCCGGGCTACCCTCCGTCGTCACGACGACAAACTTCTCCGTGATGGTCGGCTTCACCACCTGCGACACATGTTTAACGTCCTTTGAATGGAAAGTTCGCTCCTGCGACCCCCTTCCCCTCCACCCCTTTCGCGGTCATCGGGCGGCGAACGTGAGCGTCGCGAGCCGCTTTCTGTTCGGAACGTTTCACCAATTGGTGCACAAATGTCGTTTTGCGAACGAAATCTCATGAAGAGCAGCTCAGACAGCACAATGACCAAAATCGAGACATGAGACATCTTAAAGACGTCATTAAGACGTCTTATGTCCCGATTTTGGACACTGTGCTGTCTGGGAGCTTTGTGACAAAAGGAATAGAACATGATATGATAATAAAAGAATTATCGTGCAATTAGATATGTAAAAATATGCTTTATATAAACGATTGAAAGCGACGATTCATCAACGGTGCGGAAATTGAAACATTGCCAATGGACTGTCGCAATTCTTTCTGTTTCGTTAACGTACCGAAATCTGTGAAAGAGATAATATCAAGAATTATGATAGATATGATTTTTCAATAAAAAAAATTGATTCAATTTGGGCACGAATGATACGTGACTAAGCACTAAATCTGAAAGCGAATCACATATACATATTTCACGGACAAAAACTGTCGCGCTGTGAATAGCATTTTCGCGAAAGAAACTCGATGATTTATGACGAGCATTATATTTTAATTCATTGTAATCCCATCCTGTGTGTATCGCGAGATAAAAACATTACCATACGGATACATTTTTCACATTATGAATACGCTGAAATAATGATCGTATACTCATTTCTGTGCAGTCAGTATCGCGTTTCAAAGCCATGTTTCTCATATGTCGTTCAAGTGTGTATATACGTGCAAACGTAATTCATCATTTTTGCGATATATTTGTAACAGCGGCGCTTGTCACATTTCCGTACATGTCGCAATTATAATTAAAACGCTGATTTGATTATGACGCGGCGTATTGACATTTCGACTGATTTCCAGGCACCGCGCCTACGAAATAAATCGCATAATAAAATTTTTCCGGTTACTCCTTTCGCGCGATATTCGATTCCCGAGACGAGAGAACGTATATATGTAACATAAAATAACCATTATACGTGTGCGCAACGCCGAAATCAATTTGGACGAGATATCGACATTAATAGCGCTGTCGAATTTCAACAGATGAAATGGTTTCGTATTAAATGAAACGGAAATCAAACCTTTGTGCAACCAGTGACCCGCATTAAAAGTTGCGTGCGTTCTGTCACTAAGCAAATTCAACAAAAAATACCACGGTATATTAAAATCAGGTAGTTTTTTCGTCAACAATTGAATAATTATATAGCTATTGAATTCGGTCAGAGTCGAATCGCCAAAGATTGTAATATCACGGTAACTGGAATATGATTTAATTTCTAATTCATCTGTATGCGCGGTTGCAGTTATGTTTACTTGCAATATGCATTGCTGAAAATGCATATAACAAGCGTAAAAAAATGCCAAATATATGACATGTAAAGTATTGAATAACATCGGAAGGTTTTAAATAAATAAATTAAATACAGTGGTAATTTGTTTGAAAATTCGCTACCACAATTATGCGCATATTTATGATGGATTGTTATATACATATATATAAAAGCATTGAAGTGACCTTTTCAATTAATTGCAGCTACGATTATTTTTACATATCCGCGAACAAAACAAAAACACGTCCTGCATCTACGCGATATCGAGGCACTCTTTTGAAGGAAACAACGTGGTTTGTTACAAATAACGAAGGTATCGATTTTTAATACCGTTTGCACAATAAAACTCGATGGCGCAATGCGCACTGCATTGTTGATGATTGAAAAACTGGCCAATTGCCATTTAAAAATGCATTTGAAGTCGAATGCACGGACATACTAAATACTAAAGCATATCGCTGTATACATATACCTGGGAAAAAGTTTTTTCATATATATAATTATACATAAAATATGTCCATATTTCTTTCTCTTGTATAATCTCTGCTTGTATAGATAAGAAAAATAATTAGAAAAATAACTTTTGCATTGTTTTTTACAAAAAATAAAATTACGAGTAGATTATACAATATTCTATATATACGATTATTACATTTATATATGATTATATATAAACAATTTTCCTCATTTCCTCAAACATAATTTTTTATAAAAAAATATGTTACGCAGTGCAAAAATTATCCTTTTAATTATGTTTAATTCTTTTATTTATTTATTTTTTATATACGAATAGTATCTACGGACATATTTTATATAGAATATTATATCTATATAAAAAAATTATTTTTGCGTATCATAAAAATAATCTCTAAATATTGTGTTATTGTAATTACTGGAGGTTGATATATTGTTCGCTTTGGGGCAAATAAATAATACGTGTTGTGAGATATATCTGCATTGCACATAAGGGATAACTTTTAACGATGGAAAATGATTTACATGCAGTAACGCGGAAGATTATAAGTTCTCATTTGCATGTCAAGTTGTTCGTTTTATTAAATATTAAATCATTCTACAATCTCTTCCTTTTTTTTGGCGCAAATTTACCCACGATCTCAGTCCATTCACGGTATATCGCGTTTCTTTACGAGATAATGAAGCAGAACGAGATTGATGCACGCGGAAGCAACGTTTCTTCTTCGTTACAAGCTACATTCTGCTCATTTTTTTTTTCACCGATATTACATCCGGACAGTTGAAGCTGAACGACGGACTTCAGACGAGAAGTATTCGCGCGGAGATATTCCGTTAACGCGCGCACGCGCGCGCTCGCGCGAAAGATATTCAATGATCCCAGAATCCCGGTAAAGTAATGAAGCGATATTTTTTCGCGACAGGTCCGCCGGAAGCGCTATTCGTCAATGTCGAGACCCCCTCGTCGGTAATTCTGATTTGCAGCGAAACTTTTTCAACGTTCCGTCGCACCCGCGCGGCCGCGCCCGCGCCGCGGCGCCGTGACGATGCGTCGTCTTACCCGTGGAGCGCCGACCACTTGCAGGGACACAGGGTCGCTTTTAACTTCCCTGATGTTGCCATTGATCTTGTTGGAGGCGAGACATATGTATTGACCCTGTTGCTCGTACGTCACGTTCGTCAGGATCAATCGCTGCCCGGTTCCGCATTCCAACGGCATGCGGCCGTCCGTGAATATCTGTGCCCATCTGCACACGCGTGATCGCACATCGAAAATTTGCAAATTAAAGACACTTCCAAACGCCACGGCAGAAGTACACGCTAATGAAAAGATATAAAAGTAAAAGAAATAAATTGAGAGTTTTTGCTTTATCGCAATCAGTAAACAATTTTGTGTTGAATTTAACCAATTTATCTACTCTAATTTTTATATTAATTTAACAAAAGGCAAATATGTAAATAAATAACACAAGTTATGTGTGAAAAATTAACTCAAAATTGTACGCTACATGGACAAGCAAACTTTATGTTAAATAAGTTAAATTAATATATTTATAATGTTAAATTTAATTAAAATAAAAAATATTCCTTTATTATAACTCGACTTATAACTGGCAACAATATAAATAATAATCACGACTCTTGGTTTGAGTTCTTTTCAAGTGAAGTCTATAACATAAATGGGAACACACATAGTGCCAATTCGTAACACTAATTATATAAATTAATGAAAATAAAGAACAAAATTTTATGAAAATCACAAAGTTAGAAAAAAATCAATTATTAATATTGGACGTATTGTATAAATGCCTAATAAGGAAATCTTAGAAGAAGTAAAGAGTGACGTGGATCACCTGTACTCGGCCGGCGGCATCGCATCAGCGTGGCATTCGAACGATGCACCGGAGTACAACAATGCAGTTGTTAGTCGGTCCGGTCCGACTGCGCTGATCGTCGGTGGATCTACGAAAGATCAGCTTACTTCGAGATTGAAACTAAGCTACGAGTAAAAAGTTGTTTCTACTGATTTTCACTCTACATATTTTGAAAAATTATTATGTGTATAATATTGACACATATTACAAAAAATCGTTATAAATATATTACGGATCATTTAATGAAAGTTTTCACGTCGTAGAAGTTATAGCCAGAGGCCGCAAGAATTTTGGACTCGTCAGATCGAATGCAAATCGGGAATGAAAATGACAGATTTGAGTGGCAAAGTGACAGCGATACACGTACAATTTACGGACACCTGTACCGAGACCGGACTGCTCTCGCCCTCGATGTTTGACGCCTCGCAGAGGTAAACGGCGGCATGATTTCTGTAAATTGGAGAGAACATGAGGGTCTCTCCGATACTAGCCACTTCCGTCACCCCGGGACTCTTGGTTTTCCTCCAGAGGATCGAAGCCGGCGGATTAGCGTCAGCGAGACATCGGATTTCCAGCTGATCGCGGCCCTCCTCGAGCTGGCCAGTTGGGACGCCGACTAATCTCGTCTCCGGCGCGTCTAAATTCATTGCGAAATGCGCAATTAATCAAAACAGCTCTGAATCCCCCGTGCCGCGCCGCGCCGAATATGTATATCAATTTATTGTAATATATACGTCTCACGGTTAGGTGTCTGTGTCAACCGAATCATTATGCCGAATGCTGCAACATGCAGAATTCAGGAAACAATCTTTATTCATTCAATTATAGAAACTGCTACGATGCATTGATTAAAACAAAGTTACTATCTCTTTAAAAAAATTATTATCTTTTTTCTATGAATTTCTTTAAAATTTCGTCAATAGTATTATTAGGACATCTACATATTTGTGACTTAACTTCTAACATTAAATGTCTTGCTACTATCCAACGATATTAACTAACGATATGATAATGTCATGCGGCTCTTTTTTGGGAATACGCTCGTTATCCATCTTCGGTGGATTGATATAAAAAGTGAGAGTAAGACCTACCGCAGCGATTTTAATGAGAACAGCGCGGAAATTACGTATAATTATCCCGGAAGAGCCCTTTCATATTCATGTCGTTCGGTAAACAAGAGGAATTTAACCGGTAAATGCCGGCCGGGAAAGCGGGTCCTGTCATTACTACCGGGCTTTAATCACACCGGAATCACCGGTCGCGGTGTGCAGGAGACCGTGAAAGATAAACATTAGATACAGAAAACAAACGCGGCGGCCACGGCATAAAGTTTTCAGATTAAACCGCTCATTAATAAGCTCTTAATCGAAAGCAGAATTTATCTTACATATGGCGATCGTTGCTGAATATTTTCGGGACAAAATTCTAAAACGTATAGTAGGTTTTAAGTTTCGTGATTTTTACATGTGTGATCTACTCGATTGGCCGGAAATAAAAATAAAAAGATTTAAAATTTGTAAATTTCCTTCTTTTTTTAAATACAATTGTTCGTTCAAGAAAACAACTCGCAAATTACACCGGCAAAGATACGTCATCGTTTTGCAGGATGAATTCTGGTTTAAGGAGAAAATTAAATTACGCGAACGCGGTCAATCGTACCATTGTTTTCCCGAAGAGCCGAGCAAACTGGGAAACACAGGCGCTGACTTTGGTTTCACGTGTGTAACTGATGGTACCTGGTGGACACGGTGGAAAAAGCGTGTGTGCCCGGGTCACGCGGTAATTACCTTCTTCGAATAATTAATTAATCACCGTGAGCGATAAATTTCGCGAAATATACCGCGAGCAAGAACGCTATTGCCGCCGCAGCGCAGCGCGCGCGACTCGTATTTAGTATTAATTTCTATATTATCGAAATATAACGTTTGCGTATACGGATCGCGCAATTTATTATTGTGCTTGTTATTTGACCTTTTAGCAGATGTAATCGACTGTTATTTGTTGGCGCCTCTCGCTTTACGTTCAAGAAATGCGCGATGAATGAACGTTATTATTCTACTCCTGTTTAATTACATATTTTTTTTGCATTGCAAAAGCATTGTTTAAATGCATTGCGTTCACGCGCTCGTACCGCACGCGTATGAATTTTTATATTATCCGATATATATATATATATATATATATATATATATATCGGGTGATATCAGGTAATATACAAGTAGTAATATATATAGTATATATATATATATATATATATATATATATATATATATATATATAATGGAATAAATAATTCTTTATACCTTTTAATTCGCGATTGTAATTTCGTGCTTGATGATGCACGAGCTGTAATTTCGGTCGATTTTGATGGGAGAGAGACTGGCACAGTTACGGCATCCTATTCACCGAGAGCGATGATGTAATTCATGTTTATTTACTCGATATTTATTTAATTTACGGCCCGGTATAAACCGGAGCCAATTTTCATCAGCGAGCCGGCTCACTTCTGGTTTCCATATTCATGTAATAGGTCGCCGGTTGCGGCCATTAAAAATGTTAAACGCTGTTACGTTTAATGAATAACATTATAGCGCATGCAACGAGATGAGCTACAAACATAAAACCGAGTTAATCCGCGTCACTTTGAGAGTTAATACGACACACATATGTAATAATAAAGGCATGTATACATACAAACATACATATATGTATGCCTTTATTATTGTAGATTATAAAAACATGTCAATCCTCAAAGCCACGCGGATTAACTCGGTTTTATGTTTGTAGCTTACCTCGTTACGTATGCTATAATGTTATTCATTAAACGTTTAACATTTAATATATATATATATATATATATATATATATATATATATATGGGCAGATCCATTACTTTTCGACCAAAAGTTGCGGGGGTGGGTCACCGATTTTGATGCCGATTTTTTCCTCGAAAGTACACTAGAAAAGGAGATGATCCTGAAAATTTGAGCCCGATTCGATCAAATCCGGCCGCTGGAGAATTTTTTTAATTTTGAAAATAGTCGATTTTTCAGTCATTTTCAAAAATTTATATCTCAGCTTCTATATAACTTAGAGACTCGTTTAAGGCCGCATTCTTTTCTGTAAACCCTCTACTTTTAAGGAAAAAATTGGTCATTGGTTTACACTCAAGTCCGGCTTCACGGCGAGCTGCTAACTAAACCACTGTTTTAGAGAAATTTTGCCTATTTTTGAAATGCTGTCATATCTACAGTTTTCGAAGTAGAGGGTTGATCAGCAGCTGATATTTTTTGTTCAGGTATACTCTGAAGAAATCTACCCACTTTTTACTTGATTGCTTCTATTTCGTTAAGTTATGGCCATCTAAAGCCGATCGATTTTCGAAAAATCGCCATTTTCAGATAGACAGAACTTTTTTCTTTCAACTCGAAATCCTTTGAAATTTTCAGGGAATATACTTCATTATATCCTTAAACAACCCTGAAAATTTCAATTTTGGAATAGAAGTGGTTTCCGAGTTATGAAGTTTTTAAAATGTCAACTTTTCGATTTAATATGACATTTTTTGTGGTTTTATCATCAATTTTGTAAATTTAATGTAAATAATTGATATTTTTCGGAAAATATATTCGAAAATAAGGAGCAAAACGGATTGTTTGAGAAAATTAAGGGAAAAAATTAATATTTTTTATTTTAATTTATTTGTTTAAAATTTTTAAAAAGTAAATATTTATTTATTTCTTTTAATAATATGTTGAATACAAATTTCCAAAGTATTTGAGAACTATCATGTCATGTTTAGCAAATTATACTTTGCTCATAATTTACCGCCAGTCTTATTGGAAAAAAAAAAATAAATTAAATTAAATTAAATTAGATTTTCAATAGACTGGCGGTAAATTATGAGCAAAGTATAATTTGCTAAACATGACATGATAGTTCTCAAATACTTTGGAATTTGTATTCAACATATTATTAAAAGAAATAAACAAATATTTACTTTTTAAAAATTTTAAACAAATAAATTAAAATAAAAAATATTAATTTTTTCCCTCATTTTCTCAAACAATCCGTTTTGCTCCTTATTTTCAATATATTTTCCGAAAAATATCAATTTATTTACATTAAATTTACAAAATTGATGATAAAACCACAAAAAATGTCATATTAAATCGAAAAAGTTAACATTTTAAAAATTCATAACTCGGAAACCACTTCTATTCCAAAAATGAAATTTTCAGGGTTGTTTAAGGATATAATGAAGTATATTCCCTGAAAATTTCAAAGGATTTCGAGTTGAAAGAAAAAAGTTCTGGCTATCTGAAAATGGCGATTTTTCGAAAATCGATCGGCTTTAGATGGCCATAACTTAACGAAATAGAAGCAATCAAGTAAAAAGTGGGTAGATTTCTTCAGAGTATACCTGAACAAAAAATATCAGCTGCTGATCAACCTCTACTTCGAAAACTGTAGATATGACAGCATTTCAAAAAATAGGCAAAATTTCTCTAAAACAGTGGTTTAGTTAGCAGCTCGCCGTGAAGCCGGACTTGAGTGTAAACCAATGACCAATTTTTTCCTTAAAAGTAGAGGGTTTACAGAAAAGAATGCGGCCTCAAACGAGTCTCTAAGTTATATAGAAGCTGAGATATAAATTTTTGAAAATGACTGAAAAATCGACTTTTTTCAAAATTCAAAAAATTCTCCAGCGGCCGGATTTGATCGAATCGGGCTCAAATTTTCAGGATCATCTCCTTTTCTAGTGTACTTTCGAGGAAAAAATCGGCATCAAAATCGGTGACCCACCCCCGCAACTTTTGGTCGAAAAGTAATGGATCTGCCCATATATATATATATATATATATATATATATATATATATATATATATAGTGATTTTAACTTTATCATATACACTTAAACAATCGCACTATTGTTTCTCTGCATTCAATATACCAACTTTTTTCTTTTTCCAAGTTTAAATTATGTCATTTATGTATCAATGAGATATAATTGTAATCTGGAGAGGTTACAGTATCCAGCTGTTCCAATATTTATGCATATACGCTACTTTTATTACTTTGATAGAGCGCAATTAATGCGTTTCTCTCTGAATTTCCCTTTCATTTTAATATAAGATTATATCTGTTCGGTCACAATAATGCAATTAATTAATTAATTAATTAATTAAAGCTTTGATATGGAAGATTATCGATAGACGAGTTAATTATGGCAAGCATTCATAATTGAAACTGAATCAAATCTAGAGGGAAATACCTACACAAAATGAAACAGGAAGGTTCTTAACTAATTGCATGTTGAGAAAAATTCTTATATATTATGTGAAAAAATGTGAATAATTTCTTAACAATTAAAAATGAATTTCTTATGAATTCATAATTTTTACATCATATATCTTCTTCTCTTTCATTTCACGCGGTCGTGTAGATTTAATTTGAACTTAATAAAGTCTATTTAATTTAATTAAATTTAGTAACTTTAGTAAATGTGCGTAGCTGTGTTCGCGTTACATTTTCACGAAAATTAAGTACGCGAGACACGAAATGGAGCAATATAGTTATAGTGTGCATAATGCAAATCAATGTAAGAACTTACATTCAATTAAAAAGCATTTAATATCAAATATTGCAAAAATATGACAATAAATTAAAATCGTATATGATATCTTTGACATTTTCTAAGAGAAAACAAAACTTTATTACGTTTATTATAAAAAGTCTCAAATTGTTCCATTAAATACCAAGACATTTTACGTAGATTATTGAAAAATATTATTGCAACAAATCACGGCTTTTTTTCTCGAGATAAACTCTCTTTCTATAAAATCTTATTCCAAGTTCATCAAGGAATCGGAATGTAATTGTTCAGATCAACAGTATTTTAAGGCACATAGATCATCCGAACAAGCAATCTGGCACGAACTGCATTTTCGTTAACGAGACTCATATAAGTTTTACCGTTCCGCAATTGACTTTTTCGATCGCCTGTGAAATCCACCGAATTGTTTTAGACACGAAGGGAAAGAATCGCGAGAAGGAAACGTAAAGGATGAAAAAGTCAGCCGGCGAACGCGCCGGTGCCCGAATCGAGTCACCATTCTCGTTCAGGCGCGGATAGCCAGCGCAGCTGTTCATTTCACGTAACAGCGATCTCGAAATACGCGTGAGAGAGCAGCCGCTGACCTATCCAGAATTTTAGCTGCTCTCTTACTCTCTCTCCCTCTCTTATCTTCTATTTCGTACCAATCAGTATCGCGTTCAGTACGTTCCTTTTTATTCAACTTACAACTATATGTGCACACAAAAGTTTTTACATGTTCCGCAAATGCATCGAGAAATTTCTTTGTAAGTACCGTAAAAATTTGAATAAAAAATAAATCTCTTTTTAATAGTTTAGACATATTTTTTTGAATTGAAAATAAATGTATTGAATTTAGAGATTTTTGCCAATCATCGTTGCGCGCTGTAATTTTCATTGTGTTACTAATTTGTTTCCACTAACTGTAATTAAGCAAGCTAAAATGTTGAGTTAATGGAATTAAACGCAATTCCGCGTTACAGAAATCAAACGTTTATCGAATGTTTATGGAAATGAAGTAATCGGGCTTGAGTATACTCTGGTAAAATTATGCGCAACGTCTGGAACTAGTAATACCTCTGATATTGCCGGGGTAATTTTATCATGGAATTTCTGAAGAGTTTTTTCCTAAACTCGATTACCCGGTGTGTACTCTGCGCATTTTTAGCGCGCCGTGCCGAAATATCGATCATTCGAAAAATCTTTTATTCAGTCGGAGGTTCTAACGTTATTTCCATATCCGCGTCCGCGTCGTTGTTTGAAGTTTACTCAAGAAACGACTGAGAATTACGCGCGAACGAGTAACGTTCCTCTCTCTAGCAAGCGCCAGATGCGCGCTGAAACACACCGCATCATGCTGGATTTACGCATCACGGAATCGTTGCGTGAGAAAATTTTGCGAGGAATATTTTTTTCTAAAAAATTGTATTATTTTAGGCCAGTTAGGCTTTCTCACTATCGCTATTTCTGTTGAAAAGGGAGAAAATATATATTACAATAAATTACAAATAAAAACATATGGTGCGAGAAAAAAGATAAAAATTTTAAGTATAATTTGTAATGGAATTAAATAAGTAAATTAGAATATAATTTAATATAACAGAAAAGGCAACGATTAAAAGTTAGATAATTATAATTGAAAATTTATCAATTTTTCCTTTTTTTATATTTTTGTTAATTTATTTCAATTCTTATATTTTTCTATCATTCTACTTTTCTCATAAATGTGGATAGAATGTAAGAAAATTTAATTTAATTATAATAATAAATGTTATAAAAACAAAAGAGGTAATATTAATTATTATTTTTGTCTTCGCGATAGATACGAAAATATCACAGATATTTTCTATATTTTCTTTTAGCGCTTGCACTGCTAAAAGTATAAATTTGATCCAACTATAATAGTTTACAAGTAGTTTAAAAATGAGTAGTTCATGATGATCATATGGAATCATTATTTTCGGTACGATAGCTTTTAGAAAGCAAAGCCGCGATTCGAATGGGTCATCGAGTGCCCGCTCGGCCATATTTCAGCCAGTTGAGCCAGTCGTTTCTTGGATAAACTTCAAACGGCTCTGCTTTTATGAAATGATGAAAGTGAATGGATGAGACAAAAGCGCTAAAGTTGGGAGACAGAGTATGCACAACGGATATCCTTTGTAACGGATAGATTTCGATAATCCAACGTAGCTTGAATTTATTTCAAAGTTTAAACATTGCCAAATTTGAAATATATCAAATTGGAACAATTTTCTAACGAACGCGTATATATATATATATATATATATATATATATATATATATCATCAAAATGTATTTTGTTTCGAGTGTTCGTTGAAGAGATACATGGTGATTTTTGCAGGATTACTATTTGCATAACAAGAATTAACGAAATAATTATATACGATGGAGGAGCATTTCGCTTTTTCGAGAGTCTCACAATTATAGTCTCCATTAGAGTCTCCATTACTATAGGATATCAATATATTATAGGAACTATTTCAAACTGACTCGAGACACGCTGACCGAAATATAGGCGAGTCACCGACCCGTTTGCGTCGGTTGCGCTCTCTAAAAACCGCACCGCGCAAAATGCATCCCTCTCGTTAGCGCGGATAAATCCCTCGGTTTGCGATCGAAGTAGCATTGGCATGGAATATATACACATAATATTGATGCTCCGGAGGCGAACTTTTCAATTTGCGTTGGAAAAGTCCCGCCCCGCCTAATGCACGTAATCAATACAGTCGGCGTGCGTATATGTACGTACACAAACGCGTACACCCCCCGCCCCCCGGATAAGCAAATATATGGGCGAATGGATACACAAGATGTCCCCAAGAGGGCTGCGACGGGACTCGAGATCGAATTTGCGGTGGGAATTATAAATTACGCGGCCGTGGAGCGGCCGAAATTGGATCGGGCCGAACGTGGGAAGGGGAAATGATGTTCTTGGAGGTGATATTAGGAATGGTAACTGGCGAATCAATTTTTGACGCCACGTGCATGATCGAGATTGCACGTCTCGGTGGAGCGCGTCGAATACGTTTAACAGCCGCGAGCGGCTGGCGTACTTAAAACCGCGACTACTGAAATAAAGTCACTTGGAGCGTCGACATTCATAAATCATAATAAATACTTTAATTCGAGAGATTGTACTCTCTAAATCTCATAGAGTGGTTTTGCTACTAATATATTAGAGTGATTGCGATAATCATTCCAAAAGAGAGGATTGTCACTCTAATTTGAATAAGTGCGGGCACTCATAAGATAGGAGTGAATTTTTGACACTCAAATTTTTAGAGCGGCTACTCTATCGGGGTGATAAACACTCGAGTAATAAATGATTTATAACAGAGTAAAATAATTGTTCACTCAAAATTGTAAAGTGACATAATTAACTTTTATTAATACTGATCTACTGCACTCGAAAAGAGTGCCCTTTCACTTAAATGGAGTGCGATTTCACTCTTTCTTAGAGTGGCGAATCACTTGAAGTGCACAGGCTCAATTTTCACTTTTCGTTACACTTGCATTTCACTCTTCGCCTTTCAGAGAGCAGCTTCTTTTCATTTATTACAGAAACAAATGAGATTTTTCCCCAAAAGTTAACATAATTTAAATCGCTACATCTTTTATTTAATTAAAGAAATTAAATTTTTGTTATTACGGCAGTATTATTCGCAAGCTTTAGCATTAACGGCAAATCGGAATATTTGTCGATACGCGAATCGCGCGTGTAACAAGCTCCAATAATTTATTTACAGTGCGTGGAACTTTAGCGCAAAAGAGCGCTTTTAACCCCTCCGCAACAAGGTAAAGCCATACATGTACGCAATACTTTTTCACCCGTCAAATTAATTCGTGGCGTGGCGAAAGATGAAACGTACATACACAAGAGCCAAATGCAATCTGGTTAACGTATTAATTACCTGATACGATATCGAAAATGTTTGCTAATTAATGTTGCATAACATTAGATTTAATAGTCGATTCGATTTCAAAATTCGTATTGGACATGGGATTTGTTGGCAAGCCGCAAAATTATTAAATTCAATAGCGATATCGTGAAAATCTTTTTACGCCGCTTTTAAATTCGATATTCCTATTACACATTAATAGCGGGATAATAACTACGCTGCTAGAGAAGGGGACCATTTTTAACGGTTTGTTCTTCCTCGATCAGTTACGTCATCAAACTAATGAAACGGATCACACACGCGCGCGATTATAATTATCCCATAAAGTTATTGTAATTATCGATGCGTAAGATCGGCGCGTGATGATTCAAAGGCTGCCCTGTTATTGGTAATAATCTTATTTAAATCAACCGTGATTTGATTGCAGTTATACAACGATGCCGGGGCCGAGGCTAAAATCAATACTCATTTGGCTGCTGTCCGCTGCAGCATGGTTTCGCAAAAAGCGTTAAAATCTGCCTGAATGTTCAGCCGGGCATCGAATTGTCGATAAGGTTAAAACGCATGACATCACGACGTACTGATTTGAGGGAGATTGATGAGTGAGAAAGAGAAGAAGGGGAATGGAGAGAGAGAGAGAGAGAGAGAGAGGGGGGGAACATGCGGTTCCCTGCCGTGTGTATGCGTCTGCATGTGTGTGCGTGAGAATGCGCGCCCGGGTTAAATCGGTGTATTGTTGGGGATGGTCAGAGATGCGAAACGGTTTGAGGTCAGTGTGTTACACGGACGTGCCACAGTAGAGTGACTTTTTTGCCGATCCGTTTTTCATGACCGGGCGTTTTGCCGGCGGACTATTTCCCTGCAATTTGTGCGAGAAACGTACGTTGGCCCCGTGTCCTCCTAATTTTTTTACTAAATGCGCTTTTGCATCGATATTATCGCCCTGATAATACGATGAGAATATCGGCGCTCTTTCAACCTATCTTTATCGTGTAAAAGTTACGAGCGCGCGATATCTTTCTTTAATTTACGAACGGCATAATGGATTTTTCTTGTCCCGAAATATATTGATTCTATATTGTATTATTATATACTGCCTAACTGACTGCATTATATAAACTGTTAGATATATAGGTTCCGATGTTCACTGCCAGTACCTACTGAAAATCCTATAATCTACGTCACTATAATATATATAAACGTAGCCATAGTATATATGTTAAAATCAAATCGAAAATATAGTGGATCAAGAAATTATTTTAATGATTCTATAATTATAAATATTATAATAGTTCTAATTAGACATTTTCGGCTTTGATTTGATTTTAGCTCCATTTCAATTTAGTTTAACTAAATCACTTCTCTTTAGAAAGAGAATATTTGTAAATGTAGCAGGTAAATATGATTGATTATTAATAAATTGTAAATTTAGATCAAAAGCGTGAATATAAATAAGCTGATTAACTCAAACGTTAATTTAAAATATAAAAATGCATATTTTTATATTTTATGTATTTTATGTATTTTATGTATTTTATGTATTTTATGTATGTTATGTATTTTTGTATATTGATAATTTCTGGAAGTAAGACTGCCAATGAGAAAACAATTTCCTGTCAATCACTTTTATAATATATAGCCTAGTTTATTAAATATCATATTATTTCTAAGAAGTAGTTTTATATAGAGTTTGGCATAATCGAGAATGTGTATCAGAGCACTGTCAATTATGCGAGTTAAACACAGCAGCAAGCTACGCTGCCGGAAATTTGTTCGAAAGTTTTTCATTATGGCTAGAAATATATTTCTACGCGTGCAGATGGCGGCTGGAGAAGGAAGGGAAGTTCCAGCGTCGTATATTTTCTCCCTTCTTCCGCCGTTTCCATTATGCATACAACACACTTGATGACCGGCACGACTATGCAAGGGAAAAAAAAAGAAGAGCCACCTTAATCTCGACCTACCGCTCCGTCCTTCTTTGCGCATTTTATTTCAAAAGTCTGTTTCAAAGAAAGCAGCTTCTTTCACGAACACAGGTATAATCGCGCAACATTTCGCCTTACGTTGAAAAAAGTGTTTATTATGGCGACATACTGTTGAAACTTAATATGCGTATCGCTTCGTGTATTTCGATATTTATATATGTGAAGAGGATAATGGGAACAAAGCCCGCTGATTCAACATTGATGTCATATTTGGGGCAAAACTGTTCAAAGTTTAATACAAGCGAATATTCGATAGAATTCATTGCGGCCATTGTGTACTATCACCTCTCCAAACTGTCAGATACAGATATCAAAGCCGTAATAATTAATAATTATTATGTATGGTTAACGTATCCTATACTTTCATTTCGTGTGTATACGTATTGTTTCATGACAGATAAGATTTTTCCATCCACGCGCATTCCAGACGTATAATATTCTCAAATTAGCGATGCCCATTAAGAAGACTTAATAAGCCGTTATAATCCGCTGAGACAACGATTCTTGTCATCGTTCATAATCAATTAGAAACTCGTCTGTATTCAGGCACAAACTTCGCGAACGGCGAAGGATTAAACTATCCTAACGGAGTTCTATTTTCTCGGCGCGAGGAAGACGAGTTCATAAACCGAGTTTGTTAAAGGATCTATTTATACCACACGTCACTTGATATTTACAGCAGACGCGCGAGTCTTAGCGTCATTTACATTAACGAGACAAATCCCATTTGATGATCTTAATAATAATTAATTGTCATTTTTTAAAAAAAGAAGTTAATTAATTTTCATTTACCAAGAACAACTGGCGATAATTTTATAATACGATATAATCTTACTTTGAAAACGATCTAAAAATATAAAAGCTTGAAACTTTCCGTAATAAATATTAACTTCTATCTCCAGTTATTTTCACACCTGCCTTTGTCCTTACATTGTCGCCATTACTGTTCTCTTTTCTTACTATATCAACTTTTATTTGACTACTTTCCTCTTTTTTTTATCGCCGTTAGAAGAAGTTGGGGTAAATTGGACGCACGTGGGCAAGTTGAACCATCACGACATCCATTATATGTATATTATATTATATTGTTATGAGTAAAAATTTTAAACACGTTTTCAAGTTATCTTGAAAAAGGCTTAGCGTGGTCCAACTTACCCCAACTTCCTCTATCCATGGTAAGTGAAAATTAATTGACTTCCTCTTTCTAAAATTGATAATCACCGTTAAGGTGAACGTCTTGTTAATGTAAATGACGGCAAGACACGCGCGTATGCCGTAAATATCCCGAGACATTAATCATCGATGCATTTCCATATTTCCAACGGGGTCTAATGACTTCCCTCTTCGCAATCTTACGAAGAAAATCGCGTCTACTTACATCGCACGTCGAATCTCACTTCGATGCTCGACGACATTGTGGGATTGGCATACGCCGGATGGATGGCGACGCATCTGATCGGCTGCCCGTAACGTGATCGCTCAGCCAGAATCTCGCAAACACTGTAGGTTGCCCAAGTGCGCGGATTATCTATCTCGGTCGAGTTTACCTGGGGCCGCAACGTCCTCATCTCGGTCTCGCCCACGTACCTGCATATCGCCCCGAAAATTTGCATTTCCAATGGCTGTTCTGCAACAACTCTTACTCGCTCCCCCTCCTCTCCTCGACATCTTCCTCCGCGGTCTCGCTCTCTATCTCGCTCTCGATCATCCCCGTTTTCGCCACCGCGCCGCGCCGTTCTCTGCCTGGCCCTCTTACCTTCTCCCGTCTTACCCCACCCAACCTTCCCCATCGAGGCTCATCGTCGCGGATTATTCAGAATTCTGCTCTTCTTAAGTCTTGCGCGCAGTTTCGCGGACTCCGACTAACGGCGGCACTCTCGTGAATTAAGCCTCTCGGTGCTCGGAGTTATTATCGTGCGAAAGATAATATGGAAGGGTAATATGAAAACATAAATTCGTATCTCGTAAACAGAAAGGAGCAAGTCGTTGTATTCACAAAGCTGTATAGCGCATTAAACTTATCTCAGGCACATTACGTTCGCGATTTGCGTAACAATGATCACGACAGCCACCTCGTTTGTCGACGATTATCTTTTTAGGGATGGAAGATGGAAGCTCAATACTCGATTGCACGCCCGTGCAATCTCCCGGTCTCTCCGCACGGTCATAATTAACACGTTTATGCATACACATATTCCGCGCTGCGCCGCGCGTATGCCAATTAGGATAATTCCCAGTGAGTAAGTGGGTAAGCGAGAGCAGATGAGGGCTGGCAGAGGAGAACAGTCGCCTTGTCAAGGGACCTTGTCTGTACAATTTGAAACGCGACCCGAGGCTCTACGGACGCCAGCCGTCCCGCTAACCGAAAATTGCAAGGTTTAAAGCCAAGAGAGATTGCGCTTCTCTCTCTTTCTCTCTCTCTTTCTCGCCGCGAGACGCTTGTTTTTGTTCCGCCGTAAAACTATTAAACCCCGCTCCCGGGAGCGCTTTCCACTTTCTCGGAACGACCCGAGACGATGTCGTGCGATGTCGTGGGAAGCAAGAAAAACCGGACCAAAAATTTCGCCGTCCGCTGATCCCTCGCATGAGACTCCCCTTCCGATGTTTTCCCGTCGCGCACCGAAATGCATCGTGTAGCCTCCTTAATTTCACTCGGGCACGATGCAGAATAGATCATGATTATTCATGGGGCGCGTGTTCTACCATCGACAGCGTCCTCGATGCATTACGGGGAATCTTCGAGCGGCGGGAACAAGCGCGCTCCAACGACGGCCGAAGAAGAGGCACACGTCGATGGTAGAAGACGCCTCGGAATCGATAGTAACGTATATTTTGATTACCTAAGACAACCCGATCAATCACGGAGCCCGAAAGAAAAGCCCTCAATGAGAAAAAATCGCGAAGAGCAGATCTTTCAAAATCGGAAGAGAGAAAAAGAATCTTTGATGAAAGAAATATTTTAGCGATAAAATAACTCTACTGATTTGAAAATTACGCAGTTTTATTAGAGCTGCGATGTAATTGTTAGTTTCAGCAAAATTGAAATTTTACGTTTCGCTCAAACATTCTCCCTTAAAAGTTAAATGAAAATGGCAAGCGATTCCGTATGTTTATCGTCTTCTCCTTATAACCGATACATTCCATTTAATCCGCGAGATCCATAAATTGTCGAATAATTACGCTCGTAACGGGGAGGGCAAACGAGCGGAAGGAAACTTGGCGCGCGACGAAGACGGGGGAGCCGCGGGGGACGGAGAAGCGAGCGAGACACGCGAAGCGAGAGATCGCGCGTGCCAGGTAAAGGGGGGTTTCGGCGGCGCAGCAAGTTAAGTAGTACGGAATCTACGTGCAACAATTACGAACCATTTAATTAGAGGCGAAGGATTCCCATACCGCGCTCTGCAAGTGAGCGTAGCGATCTCACCTGCTCGGGCTGTCACGTTGCTGCCGGGGAGAATTAGACGGTCGGCGTACTCTATCTGCGGTCGCTGAGGGCTGACTGGAATGAGAACATTAGCACGGATTAATCCCGCCGTATGCCATCGCTCTCGCGCAGTCGACGCGCCGGCATGGCACTCCCTCGCTCTCTCCCTCCCCCCCCCTGAAAGAACTGAATGCCCTTTCAATCTTAGACGACGAAATTTCGCGCAAAGAAGAAACTTTGAAATATTATTGTAACCCTCCATAATATTTTTCTTTACGCTCATACTACTTACAAATTTACGATATCACTGAATTTAGTACAAATCTACGGTCAGATTTTACATAATCTCTTTATAAGCGCGATAAAATATCGATATTTTTGAATTTTACCCTCATAAATATTAACGGAGGTGCAAATTGCAATTAGTTACCGCAAGCCGTAAGATTAACAAAAAGAAGCGGAGATTTTTGTGTTCTTGGCAAACCCTATTTTTACGGCGCGGAAATAAATCCTGTTGCTTTATTGCTAATTGTGTCATGGGATTAACTGCATGCAGGCGAATGTAACATCGAGGTAGTCGTCCGGGTGATATTGTACAACTAATCGCCGTATGTTCTCGGTGTAATGTACGTATGATCCCCGGACGAGAGATATTAAATCTACCATAATTTCGGCCGATAAAAAGCACAAAATATATATTCGATGAGGCACGATGTAATTCAGAGGATAACGATGATGGCGGAGGCCAAAGTGCGAATCTACGTGAGTATTTATCAAATTATGCGAATTGTTGCGCGCGCGGTGTGTAACAATGATTGTGTCGATCGTTTCGCTAACGCGAGCTTCCGAAATCAATTATTTCCCAACCATTAACATGAGAAAACAAGATGATTCGATTTGGCTGAATACGACTCGATTCCTCAACCTCATCGAATTACATCGTAATTATCATCCCGCGTAATGACGCAATAATGCGATCGCTATTGTACGACATGGTATGTGCTTTCGCTATTTCTATCTATACATCTTCCATGTCGTTTATCAAATATTTAAAACAGGACTGACTCGTATAATAAAACACACGTTCAAAATCAAGATTTTTTTCCCCACTTTCTCGCTCGCTGGTCAAAGAATGATTTTTGCTCAACAATAATAAATTCGCGATTTTATGTTCTATAATATCTGCGTATAACATTTACCTCTGACGACCAGCCTCGCTGGTTCGGATGCTAACGCGTCCTGCGTAGTGAAATCACTGGCGGTTACTTGGCACTGCCAAAGTCCGTCGTCGAACTCTAACGTGGCTGATCTGACCCATAACGAACAGTCGCCGATGTCAGGCGCGCCTACCCACTCATATTTCTTCAAGTGCATACCTATTGGCTGAACAAAAAGAGAAGAGTTCTTATAAATTATTATATCGTAATTTTTTCACTTATATTTGATTACATCAGAGTATACATATATATATTTCATTTTTATAAAATATGAAAAATCCTTTATATTCACTTTTTCTTATTTTAACAGTGTTTATACGCAGAATGATAAGAGGAATCAATTTATGTAAAAAGAACAATCAAATGATTTCGTTTATGACAGGATATAATATCTTATATGCGCATATGTTTATCGAATTCAAAAACATATTAAAAACATTTGCGATAAGTTCCGCGAGATTAATAAAAACCCCGATAATTTTCGCCAACGAATTTCCTAGACAATGGTCCACGTACGTCAGCGTCTTTCGATCGTTTAATCGACGAGCCTGGGCTTCTCGTTACCGGAATCCTCTTCCGAGGCGCACTCCCGCCGCAGCAGCTCTCCGCCGCGCCGTCGCCATCAGTTGCCCTGTACGCTTCCTCCGAAATGAATCATCGGCTTCCGGCTCCCGGTGTCGGCGGGGGCCGCTCGAGTCTTCTTTCTCGCGGATTAATTCACTGCGGGCCGGTAAAGTGCGGCCCCAGCAAATTTCGCCGTCATAATGTGGCCGTAATTCAGCGATCGATTCTGCATGCGCTCGTTCTTTAATCTCCCCTTCCACTCCCCTTCCTCGCCTGGGTACAAGCTTTTGTCTCCCGCGAAATCAAGGAAGCTTTCTTGTACCTCTTCCCAAAAGTAAAATTAAGACTTTCCGAGCAATCTCACGTTATATGCTCATATCTCGCTTGCCTCGGCACTTCATATCTGTTTTTGCTCGTGTAAAGTAATTTTATTCAGCCTCATCGTTGTCGATATTTATGATTAAATGTTCGGAAACTCTGTAATAATACCTGCTTGCATTCCTTCTCTTTTACCGTGATAATAAATTGATTCTTCCACGCTCAGTCGCCTATCCTCTCCTTTCAACCCAGCTTCGGGCGATACGTTATCGCTACGGCTATTGTACACCGTGTATATCGGCGTATCGGTCGGGGTCAGATTGTTTTATCCGCAAGTTTGCGACGGCTCCATTGGAACGTGTGCACGGCGAAAAGGCTCCTTCGTTTAAAGGTATTAGTCGGTTAATGAGTTTTCGTAATCCGTCTATGCCCACTGCAACTGTCTTGAATTAGCAACGCCTGCGTATTGCTGGCGGAAGATATTGAATTCGCGTTGCAAATTACTTATTCGTTTTTATTAAGTTAGACCGATTCGATAAAAAAATTGCAAGAACATTACTGTAACATACACACACACACACACACACACACACACACACTCTCTCTCTCTCTCTCTCTCTCTCTCTCTCATATTTATTATTATACTGCCTCGAGCAAAATCTAATGAGAAGTTATGCAAACATGTACGATAAAATGTAACTTTGGCGAGCAAATCAATTTTAATTCAACTGAATATTTTTTATTTCGAATTCTGTCAACATTTATTTCCAGATTTCTGTTTTTCCTAAAAAAAATAGCGAGTTAAATGAGGGAGCACGCAATCATGTGTCTGCTGGTGGAAAATAAATCCATTCCTTCTGCACGTCTCGCTACTTCCGGGATGAAAACGCCGCTCGTGATATACTCAATTCAAGAATCCAGATTCTTTTTACGGGGGGAGGGGGGGGAATTCCCGCGCGGGATAGTCCGCTTTGAAGCGGACGAGTCCTTAACTTGGGGCTTCTCAGGGGACGCAATGAGAGCTCCGTTAACTACGATAGGACGACGCCGTCGTGCGACTATATTAGTAATGAGCGGAGCGGTGTTCCCTGCGGAATGCGCAGTTTATCACTCGGTGGCAGACACAATAATACAATGGCGAAATCCTGGCGAAGATTATTCGCGCATAGACGAGGAGAGCGCGCAGGATATGCGCCGCGCCCTCAGGACAAGAAGAATAATGAGTTTGCTGGCGCGTACTTCTGCCTGGTGTTAGGGTGAAACGACGTCTATATAGTATATACTAGCAGCACGAATTAACGTCCTAGGTCATTGTCAGATTAATATCGTATCATTCTCAAATAATCTCCTTTTCATTCTGTCGCGTTACACGAAATGTCTACGCTATCTCGCAACCTTTCGCAATGAAATTGAAGGAACATTATCAGAGAATGCATAAACATTATTACAGTAATATATCACTAGCTGTAACAAATATTTTACTTATAACAATATGTTATATTTATGGAGCTTAATTCCCGGGCTACATTTTATTTAAAGTATAAAAAGTTTAATTAATTAATTCCTTAAATTTTCGTGAATTAAATTTTCGTGTGTGCAATGCAGCTGATAAAAAATAATTCACCCGAAATTAAAATACGCAGTGGTGAAATTAAAGGTAGTTTAAGTTCATAATTTTTCTTTAATGAAAGATCCTATATACTTATTCTCTTTTCCGGAATATATTATCTAGAATACATTACGTGTCTCGCATCGCAAATTATGCAGGATTTTTATCTAACCGTCCAAGTTATACGGAATTTCCGTAGTCGCACGCTTCGCGGACCACGCCTGTGAAGAAGCCGCATGCATACTAACTTCTCTGATATCCTAAGAAGCCAAACCGCCAATTAGGCCAACAGTTTTCCGAACGCGCGCATACGCAAAGGCATTTTTGCAACGCGCACCGAATAGAGAACAAGTTCCTTCCCTTAAATTTCAGAGCCGAATATATTCTTCTCTCCCCCACGAGGATCTTGCAAATACACAAAGAATGGAGGAGCATCTGCGCGCAACAAATATCAAAGTTACGAACTTTTCGGGTTAGGTTTACCAGAAGGATTCGCCGTTATAGTGACGAGCGAGCTTACTTAGAATTCTAAGGAAGGTTTCGAGAAGAAGGAAGGAAGGAAAAAGAAAAGAAGAAAGAAAGAGTTTGGCTGCCTTATACTGGCCGCGATGGTTTTGCGCTATCGGTCTACGTCCTACGATCTATTTCGTTGCTCTCGAAGAGATTGCCATTGCGTCTGCATTACTCCGGGGCACTCTCGTGTTATCGGGGCCTTTGGCCCGGAGGTATGTACCCTGGCCGTTTGCCGTACCCGTACCGTACCGAGCCTGTGTTCGTCAGCGTACACGCGCGCCTATGGTTGCATTTGCGTCTGTGTGCGCCGACGGGGGTGGGCAGGGTTGTGTCTGCGGGTGCATTACGTTGATTGCTGGTCGCGGCCTCTCCGGGAGAACACAGAGAACATCGAAGAGGTTCGGCGGGCTGAAGAGGGCGAAGACGGTTGGGAAACGGGCGAGGGAGAAAGAAAAAGGAAAGCGGGAGGGCCCTTCCTCTCTCCGGTAAGTAAGCGAGCGCTGTATCCATGAAGGTGCACGGATTTTAATCCTTTCAGTGAACAACGGTGACTTCCTTGAGCAGTTTTCCGCGAATAGCGTTCTGTTTTTAATTCTCTCACTTTCCATGGATAGTGCGCCGCCTTCCACGAAGTTGATTTCACTGTTTACTCGCTTATGTACGTACTTTTAATAACGTTTTGTTAATAACATTTGTCATATCTTCTTCAGTTCTTTATAAACACTTGGTGTATACTGAAAGGTTCTAGAATTTTCAAATTTAATTGTAATGACAAATTTATTACGTCAGAATATTATTTGAATAAAAAAAAAAAAGTGTGCAAATTAGAAACTTCACTGTTGGAAAATTTGTGTTAAATATCACATAAATCACATGTCCCAAACGGTCCACGCAAATTTTTGTGTTAATTTAACATACTATGGATGTGTTAAATAGTAACACCGATACTATATTAAAACATTTCAACCGAAAGAAAATGTAATTTGGAGGTTAATTTGAGGTTAATTATGTGTACAATTAACATAACTTTTATGTTTAAGACTGTAAGATAAAATTAACGCTCTTTTTCTGTAAATTTTTATTCCCACTTTTGTTATAGAGTAAAATCAACACTCTTTTTCTGTAAATTTTAACACATTTAATAAATGCATTCAAATTGTGTTACTTTAACATATTTATTTTTTAAATTATTTTAATAATTTTATATTTTAAATTTGTTAAGTTTAATTAACATAGCAGGCATCTGTTAAATCTACGAATGTATGTGTTGATTATTTTACACAAAAATTGTAACAAGGACCTTTTTTAACAAAAGTACAAAAATTTTCCAACAATGTTGCACATTGCTTCTTCACCATTTTTTTTTTTTTACTCATAAAACTCTATGAGAAATTAGCAAAATTATAAACATATAATACATTGGCTTCCTGTGCAAGTTTCTAATTTGTACACTTTTTTAAATTAAAAACACTTAAAAAATAATTATTTTTAAAAAATTTTATATTCAAAATTTCATAAAAAATGACCCTTTTACCAATTATTATCAAAATCAAAACCATTCTTTAATAATACTCTATATTCATTTTAGAAAATTTAGCTCAATATCTCAAAGTTTGCACAAGTTAGAACTTCCACAGACAGTTTTTAAAAAATTGAAACTGCCTTAAAATATCTAAAACACTGTATGAATTTTTATAAAAATAACAGTAAATAAAAGTGTTCCACTACTTTAAAACGGGCTAAAGTAACAAGTCAGATATTGAGTTACGAATGTTACGATTTCAAATAGTAACAATCCGTGTATCGCGTGCACAAAGTAAAAGAGAAACGAGTCTATGTTATAATATATTTACACGAAAAATGCGATTAAAGCAGTAATTTTCGGGAAATAAATGGATAATTAGGCGAAGTGAATCCCGCACATTTATTTCGCGAAAGTGATTTCGTGCCTTTGTAATAAGGATTCCGTGATGAAACGTTTTCTCAAATTGATCGTTCCTGTTAAGTAATTTACCGTTTTTTTTTTCATCTTTCAATTCGCAAAAATCATCACAAGCATGCAACGGCAAAAAGATTTATCGACTGAGATTGGCTGAAATAGCGCGCCGAGATAGTGCATCGTCTACGAATATATCGAGAACAAATATTAATGCGAAATTAATTCTCCGCGAATCCGCTATTCCGCCGCTTTGAGACGGCTGCTCAGACTTTTTTGCATAGCCGTGCATTGCAGGAAGTCGGAAAGAAATCGAAAGCACTTTGTGCATTCGCTGATGCTGAAAGTCGATTTATGCGAATGACTGCCGCGTAATAAATGGCCGACACACATACAAAGCAAAATAATAATTATAATAATTCGTGTGTTATATTATCAACAGTTGACTCGAAATTTCTTGAATGACATTTCGTGGATATCTCACGAAATGCTAAATCACCAAATCAAACATCGTCTCTGAAAGCTTTCGCAGGTCAAAGATTCTACCGTGGTGCTTTTCAACGCGTAAAACAGATGCGTTGCATCCGGCGGCGCGATGTCGCAGAAAGTGCAAACAATGCGCGGAGAACGAAACAAACGGAAACGATGTGGTTAGAGAATTCGAGACAAGAAATGCCGGGAACGTACAGAGAGAAAGAGTAGGAGGAAAAGAGTTTGTATTGTAAACAAGAGTGGCTCGCGAAGGGAAAATTATCCCGCTCGTTATTTACATCTTTCATAAATATTCACTTTCGTGGGAGAAAGTCAAGCCGGAAAGGAGGGACGGAGGTGGTGGATGAGCAGAGACCGCTGAGGGAAAGAACGGGTGAGAGAAAAGTCAGGGGGAAAGAGAGAGAAAGAGAAGATATTTGGTTGAGGAAGTAACGAGAAACCGCGCAGGGCATAAATCTCCGGGCTTTCGGAGGCGATCTCGTCTCAGGATCACCCACTGCGAAAAACCTTCGTCGCTGCCTGGAGATAGTAATACGGTATTCAAGTCCCAGGTCCCAGGTCGCCTCCCTTCGCCCATTCCTAACGGAGTTCGAGAAGCATCGGACGATATTTGCATTGTTGTTTCCGATAAGTAGAATCACGCGAAGACTCCTCCATCGAAAATTTCAAAGAAGCTACCTCGCTCGATTCAAGGCGCGTTTACGTCTCTAAAACGTCTCGACATTTTAGAAAAATCTGAATTATTTAAGGCAGTCCGCCCGTGAATGGGTCATTACGCGAGTTATTTCCCAGCGAGAAGAATTCTTTAATAAAATGTTTCGATGCAGATCGTTTAAATAAATTATGTTTCGCGTACTTTGCAATTTGTCACGTATTAAACGACACACATATTGCGGCAAAATTCGTGTCGCGGTTAAATTACAACAGTAATGCAAAATCATTGAACGTGCCGAGCACTCTCTTATTATGTTATCGAAAAATTCGGTAATAAAAAGTTATACTTTCGTCGCCGAAGGCATATTGCTTGCTCAATAATATTTGAGATAATTATAAATTTATATCCTTCGCTCGCCGTCTTTTGTATAATACATTTTATATCGTAACTAACGCGGTATGCCTAAATAATAAAAATTAGTTCCGTAATTATATTGTTCACTGCTTTTAAGCTTTTTGTTTCTCTCTAATATCCAATGATAAATTCAAAAGACGCCACTGACAAGAGCTTCGGCAAATTGGTAATTAAAACCCGTTTTAAACCCATTATTTTATAATTTAATTAATCTACAAATTAACAATGAATAAATTTCTATAACTTTAATAATACGTTTTGTAATCACTGATACTTATCGACAAAATAGGATTTCAAATATCGGTCGTAAGATGCATTATATATAAATATTCCAATAAATATTTTCTCGAAATAAATAGATAATTACATTTACACAATAAAATTACACAATAAAATTGTATTTTGTACGTTTCTAAAAGGAAATATATTTAAATCCTAAAGAAATATTTGGATCTAAGAGAAGATGCTAAAAAAATGTATGTACACTACACTTCTGAATAAAGTTAATCTGGCTTGGGCAATCTCGGCTTAAGCAAGAAATAGTCGACAGGCGTGAAGGAGGACCGACAGCACTGAATATCGAGAGCTCACAAAACGACGCCGGCGAATTAGCATATTTCCAAGCGCGCGCAGGCTTTATATCATGACGAATTTGCATATAGCAGGGGGAGGGGGTGATGAAAATTTTTTTCACATTGCTCATTAAGTATGCCGGAATAACAAATATTTATGCACGCTTTACCAGAAAATTTATTTCTCGAGAAAAATTCCACCGCGCGAATTTTTGCTTGCAAGGCAGCCTCGAAGTAAAAATGTTATTAACGCTGTTAGACACTCGCGTTATTGATGCAAATATTGATTTATGCATAATTAACAGATTGATGTATAGTGGATTATATACACATATATATGTATATAAAAATGAAGGGCCGCTTTTTCATTCCCGGGCTGCAGAAGCATTTCGGGGCGCATTAAATCCCGCGCGTAATATTTCATTACGGTTTTGCTGCGAACGGAATTGAAAAATTACCGGTCGTATTCTCGGCGGTACATAAATCTTAATGAAAAATCTGTCTTGCGGAATATCGAGAGCAGTCTCCGTTCCGAAAGACTCGATCCGATAATGGAGATAGATCTGCAAGTGAGCGGAAGAAAAAAATGTATTTGCCGTATTGCCACTATATTTTTTCCGTTCGCCTCCTTCTCCAGTCAACAGACAATATTTTTGCGGGAGAATAAATTTTTAGGAAAAAAAAACGAATTGAACTCGAAGCTCCAGCATCGACAAAATTATGATTAAAGACTTCCGTATTCGAAATCAAGTTTACTCTCTAAATCTCATAAGAGTGGTTTCGCCACTAATATGTTAGAGTTGCGATGTTAGTCACTCCAAAAGAGAGGATTGTCACTCTATTCACTCTCAAATTTTTAGAAAGATTACTCTATCGGATACAATCTTACTCTAAAGCTATAGTGAATCATGATTGACTAAAGATCGACCCATAAATGACCCATAAATGACTAGTAGACTGAAATTTTCCATTCAAAAAATTGTAGAGTGATAATTCATTCCTAATGGACACTGATCTACTGCACTCGAAAAGAGTGCCCTTTCACTCAAATGGAGTGCGATTTCACTCCAATTTATAGAGCGCAATTTTACTCTTTCTTAGAGTGACGAATCGAAGTGCACAGGTTCAATTTTTACATTTCATTACACTTGCATTTCACTCTTCGATTTTTAGAGAGTAATTATTCGCATGAAATTATTACACCTGATTCAAGTTAAATAATTCTTCTCTAAAACTTGGTTTCTTTTCGAGAACCTGTTCGCGCCTGATCTCGCGATGATATCGCGCCGTCAGGCCTCGCGCGGTGTCGATACCCTATAGAATTATCGACGCGTACGTCAGATAATCGAAATCTATTAGTACACGAGAAATACGCCCCAGCCACTCGAGATGCCAGAGGGTGATATATTAAGCGTACATTTTCCCTAATCCAGATGTCATTAAAACAGATTATCTACATGAATTAATATGCAAATTAGTTCACGCGTCGCTGAGGCACGTACGCATGCACACTCGCTCCCGTATGCGTGCCTGTGAAAGTTTACAACGGCAAGGGCGTCGCGTATTCTCTACGTATACGTTTACATTAACTATGCACTTATGAAATTTTCATATCACAATTAAAAAGTTGAACAAACGTTTCGCGCATTGTCTCGCGAGCGCGCGGCGATATCGGGATAGTACCGCAGGATAATACAGCGCGATTACGGAGACCCGAGCGTCTCCGCCGCGCGGTGTTACGAAACATTAATTATAAATAATATGCATATGCAATTTTGTGAATTCGTTCCGTCCCGCCTCGGCGCGTAACAAAGCGCATCGCGGAATTTCATTTCGAAGCGCAATCAGGAACAAAGGTGAATTCCGTCGTAAAATAATTCCCAAGGTAACGCGAGTGGGAGCCCGCCTAGTAGGTAGTAGGTATATCGCCGCCGATATTTTCTCTAATCCAGATGTCACTGAGGTCGGCTTACCTTTGCAAATTAATATGCAAATTAATGTACGCACTGCGGTCGCATACGGCGCCGTGTGCCGCCGCAGCTATAGCTATACGCCGCGCGCCGCGCCGGTGTGTACACAAGCGTATAATACCGGATATATTGTGCTGCTTCTCCGCTTCAGGAGTATTTAGTCATAGGCAGTCATAGGCGGGCGTGCTCTTTCGGCGCGGAGCACACCGCACACCACAATGGCCCATACCGCGCGGAAAGATGCAGCGACGGCTGACGATAAATATCCAAAGCCGTGAGAGAGGCCACTCGTGCCGCGCGCGCCTCTCATCCGTCCACTTCGCCGGTTGCGCCCTGCGCTCAATGTAGTCCTCCCCTTTTGTTTAGCCCTCGAATTCACCGTGAAAACCGACCGACGACCTCCCCTCTTTGGTCTTTGCGCCGCGGTTCCATTATTAACATGCGAACACCGCTAGTACGCGTTTCCAGCCCTTTTTCTCCTCGTATTCGAGACAGACAATCTCCCTCGCGCTGGCTTTTTCCGAGATCGACCATTGGTGTCGCGATGATTCACATGGCATTTAATCCTTTGCGGTACACTTGTGTTTAGCAGCCAGAAGGAAATTTCGATGTAACAACGCTAATTCTTTATTATCATTAATTGTTTTGTTATTTCTAATTTCTATAAAAATTTTTGTTAATCTTGTTTATCACCGTTAAAACGTTTTTCTTTTCTTTTAAACGTTGTTTTGAAAATATGTATGTATATCTAATATATGTATATATATATATATATATATATGTATATGTGTATATAATGTATATGGAGGGGTAAAAACCACAGTGGTGTAAGTCAAATTTTTTAAAATATTTTCTCGTGTGCATAGATGCAATCTGTACAATATATAAATTGCATCTATGCACACGAGAAAATATTTTAAAAAATTTGACTTACACCACTGTGGTTTTTACCCCTCCATGTAATATACACAGTAATAATATACAGGGTGTTTCCTAAGTAAGTACAAAAAATTGAAGGAGATATTCCATGGCTTATTTTAGAAAGAAAAGGTTCAAAATACGGGGTATCAAAGACGCACGCCCCTAATGGATCTAAAAATGTTTTATCGGTACTAGAAAATGGTTCTTATTAACACATGTACGCACAGCAAATTTGAATAAAATATCTTTAAACATTTTCTAGATTTTTGAATTTTTCATATTTTTTTCACAACTTTAACCTATATTTTGAAAACGAAGTAGTTTCTTCCTAAAATAACCCATAGGATATCCCCTTCAATTTTTTGTATTTACTTAGGAAACACCTTGTATATCTGCACCTTAGAAGTAAAGAATCGTATCTCCATTATTATGAGAAAGCAAGGTTTTCTCTGAAGTTTTAAATAAAGAAATAATACACTTTTTTAGATATAAAACAAAAGTAACGACTTGATTTATTAAGTTTTTGATAAAGTAATTTAACTGACATCTTTAACAGTACTACAATTGCTAATAACATGCTGTACTCGGTTTAAAAATTATACACTGTAAATTTTTCAATACGACTTTTTCTAAACGTAGTATCTTAGAAACTAGTAATAATAGACACAAGACCTTTACCGTTATACACTTTAAGCTCCTATTATATCGAAAAATGTATTAACTCCATTTTGACAAAAACTGGAGATACGATTCTTTACCTCTAAGGTACAGATATAGAAACTTCTTTATGGAGTTATAAAAACTTTGAAATACAGCGAACACATGTGACACAAGCTTCAGGCAATTCTAAAGGCGTTTACTTTGCAAACGTAATCGTCAGTCCATCTGCGATTTCATTTTACTTTGTAAAATAATTATTAACATCAACTTTTTCGATAATAACAATAAGTAACCCAAATAAATCTTGCAGCTATTTTTGATTTATATTTAATCGTTATTAGTATATAGGTATTGTTCATTACTATTGTATGTGTTTTTTTTATTCACGACTAATTGAATCATATGGACTAACGACTTCTCGACCGAGTGTTCTCCACAATAATTACAAAAGCGAAACGCATTTATGCCCATAAGTATATATTATTCACAGCAATTCACAGTCCGATGGCCGTTGAAACAAACATCTGCAGTAAACAGTAATCGATAGTAATAAAACGAAAATTGCAACGCGCGATACCGTTACAATGTTCATCGCTCGTAAGCGCGAGCGGCGCGTGAACGAGCACTTTAATTATTGCAATTCTGAATGTCTGTTCCCCAAATGTTTTTCATGTCGCTGAAAAAGAGTAACTGTATCGTCGTCCCCGCACAAAGTTGATGCATGAATTTTTAGCGAGATTGTTAATAAAAAAAAACTAAAACTTTTCGTAATTCGTCTGAAAATACGATATAGACACATGAGAGATTTTTTAACGGATCGACTTTAAATATTGCCGTCATTTTGAAAATAAGTTACGCGATTTCCCGCGCGGAAGCGAGGAAGGAAGAGACCGTTGAGAATTAAAACTCGGAACGTTCTACTCGAGAATTCGTCCTTTCGCATCTCTCACGACGAGATAGCCGCGTTTTACTCACCGACCTCGCTTCTTATCATCCCCGTTTCGACCACGATCATCCTTCTGCAGGCATACGCGCTCGTTTTCCGGATTCGTCGCGGCTTTTCATCCCCGGCTACGAAAGTTCCGTTTCTTTTTCCTCGCGGTAAAAGAAACGGAACTTTTGTTGTAACGACTTCAATTTAGAGCGCGCTTTGCAGTCCGTCTTCGCGGTTCTTTCGAGAAGGAAGAGAGAGAGAGAAAAGTTCTCCTTTCCTTCCTCTCGGCTTTACGCAGTGTATAAATGTCGCGCACGGGCTTACACTAAATTTACGATCGTCTATCCTCGAGGAGATGAAACGCGTGCCGGGTGATTACCGCGGGGAAGAGAAAGAAAGAGCGGGAGAAAGGAAACCGCCGGAAGAGAGCTGTGAAGGCCCGCGTTTTAGCTTTAAACTTAATACAATAAGATCACGTTGCGCTTAAATCCTCGCAAGAGGCGAACGAAATTCCGCTTTCCAAGTGAAACTTTTTAACTTCAACGAGATTAACGTCCTCCAACATGGCACTTCCGTGTAACACGAGTGCATATCCGGACGTGTGACACTAGATACAAGTTGTTTGAGAACGATGGGCCGAGAAACTTCGCAAAGACCGGCGCAATTTAATGATATTACGAGTTAATTAAATATCTAGGGGAAGATTTTTAGGGACGCGATAAAATTCACTTGAGAAAGCGGGGCAATGGTGAATGGTCATCTCGTCGACTAAACAACCGTTTCAATTTGTGGCCATAATGAAAAGAAATTAATACGTAACCCAAAATAAAACAAATTTTGAAACGATGTATTACTGTTAGTTCTTTATCAAAGCGTATCTTTAGAGAGAGAACGTCTCTTTTGTTTCTCGTGTTTTATTCGCGTATAAACAGTGTTAATAATGTTAACGTTCGTAATTCGTATCTAGATAAAATTATCTGAATAATTTATCCAAATAACAAAATAAAAGCATCTTTATCTTATCTAGATGAAAAAATATAAAGTATAATAATCTTTATCTTAGATAAAAAATCATATCATCTTAATAAAAATTATTTAAGATAGTAGGATTTTCATTCTTTCTGCAATTTATTTACTGCGTTTAAATCAAATTGAATTCCAGCACGTTATATGGATAAAGTTGTGTAAAGACCTATTTTTGAAAATAGTAGATTATTTATACTGCGTATAAATAATGAAAGATTACGACAGATAAAATATTAGAAACACACACATCTCTCTCTTAAAACGCTTTCAAAATCGTCTGAAATCGAGTTCGATTAAACTCGGAAGTATTGCATCCGCGGAAGCGAGAGAGAGAGAGAGAGAGAGAGACAGCTTCAAGACCACTTCAAGAGACTTTGCATAGAACGCCGCGAGCATGCCAATCAAGCGTCTACCTATCCCCCCTTGCTTTTTCTTCGTCGCGCAGCTTCCGCGGATGCTGCGCATCATTCCGTATTTTCACGGTTTCCGGCCCGTCTCATCTCCAATCAAGCGCCAGACGTACAAATATATATCCGGCTTCGGCTTTCAGTACGTGGCGCGCATCGGGAAGATTCATCCGTGTTTGCGGTTATCTATAGAAAGAGAAAGAGAGAGAGAGGAGGACGCAAGACCCTATCGATACAAGTCGGCCTGCGGCCGCCTTCCAGAAATGTATCGCGGATTTACGCGACCGCTAACGTGGATACATCGCGATCCATGGATCGTGTTATTCTCCATTACGAGCATCTCTATAGATATATACGTTATAAATGTACGTGGTACAAAACGCCGGTGCAATAATTCAGGGAGGGACACCAGGATGCGACGGGGCGCGACTTGACGCGAACACGGAAAGCCGGTTTTCGAAAAGCGGCAGCGATCCGACGCGACGCCGACGCGACGACGGGAAGCGCTGTTTTTGATGTCGCGTCGATTTAATTGAAATTTTAACTTTCGTCCGCTAAACCGGACGCCGCGCGCCGGTGTGGTCGACGCTCGAGCGCCGAGCGGTTCGGTATTTGCGTTTTGAGCCAAGTGAAATATTGGGTTCGCTATCGTACGTGCGTGCGTGCGCGCGCGCGCGCGCGCACACACGGGAATTTATCAAGCGAGAAAACGCGTTACCGCCAGATTCCGGCTGATCAGGCAAACGAAGGACCACGCATAAATCACTCCTTTGTGACTTTATGGTCGCGATATCACAAAGTGAACTGCGTATTCCTATAAATCGTAATAGCGAAAGCTTCGAATTAAGGGTATATGCATGTTTTAGATAAAAACATTTTTGCGTGGTAGAGGTGTACCGAATTTAAATAGATACGAGTTACACGAGTAAATCTTACTATTTGAACAAAATGAATTAACTTAAATGAATACCTTGCACTAATCTTCTTATTATAATGCTACACGTATTCCTCATGCTGATTGGAACGTTAGCTACAGAAGTAGCTAGAAAGCACTTTCAGTAATACATGTTGTTGTTATTATAAATTACTGTATTAATTTAATTTTATTATATAACGCAGAGCTTAGATTTTTCAAATGACTTAATTAAAAAAGCGCTCTGAATAAAATAAAATGATTTTCTAATGTATACGCGGTAAAAAATAAATAAAATCGTTAAATTGATCAATATCCTATCTCACTCGTCTCTTCAATTGAAGAATTTAATGCGAAATGAGGGTGAATTCTTAATTCGCAATGTCAGTCTTATGATTTCGTATTTAAAGTGGATCATACAGATTACAAATTTATTTCACTCGACCACTGAATCTTTAAATCGCAGGAATAATTTCAACGTTAGGATATATTTCAATATCTGCTCGGCCAAGTTAACCACACGAAGATAACGAACAATACGCAAGAATAAACGACAGACAACAGCGGACAATACGATATACGCGAAAATAATCTGCGGTGTCTAGCTGGAACTTAGTCGGCGAACAATGTTTCGCGGAGAGTTTCGCGAAAGTTTGAAACGGCCAGGTTTCCTTTCCTCTTCAGATCCACGACGAGCGGGAGAGCGTTTATCGTTGTGCGTCCTATAACGTCCACTTCCGGCCACGACAAACTTATCTGGAAGTTTACGCGTTTGCACGAGGCGAACGAGGAAAAGTCGATTGCCGTGGGCTTGGAGAAGTGGAGCGGGAGCAATGAAATGCTCTGAGTTACGATACACCACGCGCAAGCTGCTCCTTCTGTTGTGCCTCGTGTTTTTCAATTTTCGCAATCGCACGGCACCTAGCGAACGTTACCCGTTTGTGCCCCGAACTTCGGGTCATTTTGAAAGAACAATGTCGCTGTATTTACGCTCGACGATATATGTCGCTTTCGATCAATTCAAGTTTGTTCTCTTATTCACAACTCACAACTCGTTACAGTCAGCTGTTTGCAGACAAATTTGCTTATGTATACCGAAAAAGATAAGATCGAGAAAGGTACACATTTGCGATACCATGAACGTCTCTTTTGTTTTTAGCTGATAAAAGTGCCTAAACCTTCATAATTATATTATATAATAAAATAAACCGCTCTAACAACTGTTCTTTTAATTTTTATATAAATGTTGCGATTATACAGGGTGTCATAAGTCACGTCCCATCTCTGAAAAATAAATGAATTTCGTCAAAATTGACAAAATCAAAATTAAATAGATACAATCAAACTTCTAAAGTATATCCACTTCTAATCTATAGTACTTCTTTAGTATAACTTCTCAACTTATTGTTATCAAAACAATTAAAACTTTTAATTCAAATAAAGATAACAATCCAAATAAATTTTCCGATTATTTAATCATTCTTTATTTTCGACTTATTTTGACTTCGTCAATTCATTCTCCAGAGATGGGGCGTGGTACTTATGATACACTTTATAAATTAACTTTGATAAAAAGTATTTATCAGCATTGTGATAAGATAAAAATGTAGTGATTGATAGGAGGATTGTGAATAAAATCTCGCTTCATAAACCATGTTCCAGGTGTCATTCCATTTTCTACAATTAGTAAACTAAAAATTCTAGAGCAAGAAAGTAACATCAAATAATAATAGCAAACCTTTTGATCCTTCTGCCAAATGCACTGCCCTCTCTTCCCGAGGACTCGACACACCAGCTTGGCGTCCTGGCCAGGATTGACCTCGGTGTATTGTGGCGTTTCTTCAAACTGCTGGATTCCATGGCAAACTGCAAGCAATAACGTAACGACAAATGAAAAACTTCACGCATTACAATTATATGTTATATAATAGAAATGTAAACGCTTTGTTGCTTCTTGAAGTGCGCGATTTTTAACTGGTCTCTGTCTCTAACGTTCATTTTATATTCTTTGCGAAAAAAACAAAAGATTTGTTTTTTTTTTCAGTCAACACTTAAGTGAAGAGACAGATGGTAAAGGCAGGATATAAGCACGGTTTAGCCGGGCATTAAGGCAGCCTGCAACCTCGTTAAAGTTGTTATTTAATTCGCAACTTCGCAAACTCATTTAACTCGGTCCGTGCTAAGCTACGATCTTCAGTTTTCATCTTTTAAGTTTGCCGATAAATTGTATTTAGCGCTAATCGAATGACGGCAAACGCGACGGTACTGACTTCGATGCGACGATGCACGCAGACTTGTGTATATACGCGCAGGCATTAATCGCGTCTCGTTAGTTGACGTTAATTATTTCTCCGTCGCTCCGAGTGTTCTCTCTCCGGATAAACTAAATTTAGCGGGTTTAATATCTAAATGTGATTAATCGCGTTAAATTACATAGTTCTGAAATAATAATAAAACTAATGCAAATTGATCACAATCCATCGATTTTCTTGTCGAAAAATCTTGACTATTTAGAAATATAAAATAAAATATTATATCTCGCATTTAGTTCTTATATTTAATTCCGAGAATCCAATTAGATTTGTTACACTTTACGCGTATTAATTTAACAATTTCAGAAAGAGCGTACAGTAATACTTTGAATTGTTTCCTTTATGAGTCTAAATTTTGAAAAGTTAATTATTCTAAATTCGTAATAAAAGAAATTTGTTTAAAAAATTAATTCTGCACTCGGTGTTTTGCAAACGTAACTTAAAAAATGCTAATTGTAAAATATAATTTTGCACGAAATTGTTGCCGGGAAAAATTAAATTGTTAAATAGAAAACTAATGTAAACAATTAATAAAAAAATAAACATATCAATTTTATACTCGTTAGACAAAATGTGATACACACGAAAGCATGCGGATGCATTGTCGCTTTGCCGCGCCGGTATACGGTACGTGAAAATTTCAGGATTGCAATGTACGCTTTTTGTCGGATTGCGGCGTTAAAAATTCAATTTTTCACCGTCCCGGAGATGATTAATAAAACGCGCTGCCGCGTCATATGCGGCTCGCGGAAATAACTTTGCAAAATTAACAGTGGGCGTATGGAACTCGCGCGATTCGTCGAGCACTGCAACAGTAGGTATATTTATAAATGCGAAAGAAAAATAGCATTTCCTATTTGATAATGCCGTTGCATTTTATGATATTTCCGTCTCTTACACGATAAATTCAACAAAATTTAAAGTAGAAACATGGAGTATCGATAGATATACATACATATATGTACGCATATATGCACACATTTATATTACATATATAAAATTCTCGATAAATGTATCCGTGTTTATTTGTCGGAATTTATTTCACTATATTGATTTAAATTTCTCGCAATGCGATTTGGCTGCGGATAGTCGATAAAAGTCGATAAAAATTTAAAAATTATTTTCTTCACTCTCACTATAAAATTTCAAAACTTTAACATACATTCCAAACTGATCGCTATCCAAAATTCCGTGTTACCTATTGAACCTACGATTCAAACCATAATCGTAATTTCACATTAACACCGAAACAGAAGTTCCTCATCCGAGTTTAATCGCGAGCACGCCGCGCAATCATCGCGATAGCGCACCGGTCGGCCGTTATCGATAAAACGAAGCGGCGGCGGGGGCTGATAAAAGCGATACGGTCCCGGAGAAAATGCCGGCGAGAAATAAGGCAAAGCTCGAGGACCCCGGCAACAGGTCCCGTAAAGTAAATTCGAGGCTTGGCGCTTCGCGCGACGCGGCGCACACGCTCCGCGTGTTAATTGTATTTGTACGCCGAGGCGACGAGCTGTACTCCGCGCGCGCCGCGCAAATACACTTGGACCGAAATTGCAGCGCGCTTTCTATCTGCAATAATAATTACGACTGCAGTCTTGAGTAAAGTCAAACAGATACGGACAAATTACCGCGGCGCGGGCGCGGCGTCGGAAGGAGGATTGGCAGAGGCGAATTGAAATCCTGGCGCGCCGTCAAAGTATTATTTTTCGCTGGCGCAGAACGGAATTACAAATAGCAATTTGATCCGGAAGAAGTTCGTAAAGACTTAGAAAAAGAAATCACTCTGATAAGAGAGCTATTGTATACTTTCGAGATTTCATTCCGACTTTAAACGCAATACGAGCAGTTTGATTAATTTTTAAATTTAATTAATCGGACTTTTCGTTCGCAATAAAGGAACGCGGGCGGAAGAAGGTATTAAAGCGCGGATATATTTTTACGGATAACAAAAGAAAGGATAGAGCGACCGCGACGCTGAAAAAGATTTATCATAAATTCTTGCAGCGTGTCCGGTATAATGTACTACAACTCCGAACTAACTTCGCTCACGTTGCAGAATACATCTCATTTTTACGGAAATAGAGCACACGCCCGTCGTGTGCGCGCACGGTCTAATAAATTCATTTTTCAAAAATTAAGGTAGGCGGTAGAAACAGATGTAATATGACGTTAAAATACGTAGTTTATGAAATGTATGCCGTGAACGCACGGAAAAAAACCCTGCGTTTTATTTTAATAACGTACTTTTCGCAATACCACTCTATCTCACTCTGTCTCCGTATTTTGCCAAAGCATTACTCGTGCTTTAATGTAGCAGTTAACGGACGTAGCAACGCGAATTGTTTTATTTATTTTTCTAAATTTTATTTAAAAAATTGCGAGCAACCGAAAAGGAGAGTATGCGTGCCTCTTAAAACCGGCGTATCATCGCAGCACGTGTCTACTGTCTGCCTCTCGTTCCAAGGTGAATTCCATCGATTTGACAGAGATTCTCTAGTTCGGCGAACTTTCGGAGCTTTTGGCCCGGCGGCTGGCACGAGCGCAAACCCGCCGCGCGCCGCGCGTTCTATTCATTAATTTCGTTTGCAATTCCAGGTCGGCCTCGCGCGTCGACCCTCAAACGCGCGCGCTGCGTCGGAGAGGATAGGGGGACGAAAAAAAAGTTTCGGTGGCGCCGCAAATTTGCTTTGCTCGCACGACCGATATTCGAGAACGCGAGAGAGAGAGAGAGAGAGAGAGAGAGAGAGAGGGAGAGAGAGAGAGAGAGGGAGAGAGAGAAACAGCCGTTCCGTCCGCCAGACAGACCGACGCCGAAGAATCTAAAAAACACGGGCTGCTCTGCTCTTTCCTACATTTCCCGCGTTATTTACTTCGACGCTGATCTACGTCTCGCTAAATAAATAAATCCTAATAGACGAGAGTCGCGGCACGTAAATAAATCCGGCGGATAAATCTTGGGCGATACTTAATTAAAACCGTATTAAATAAGCACTGGTGAATTAAAACCGTATTAATTAAATAACGACCGATCGTCGCGTATCGCCGGCGCGCGCTATTTTATTACGCGGCACGTTCGAATAAAATGGAGAGAGAATACGAGGGATATATGGAAAATTATAATATCAACACGAGCAATCCGAGCGCGGAACTCGATATTCTCGTTCTCATTATTATTAGACGTCAAAATTAATCCGATGTGAGGACGAAAAGGAACCGGCACGAAGGACATTGATGGAAGCATGGCTCGTCCCGTTTTGCTTCACCGTCTTCGCCGGTGTACGATTACATTTCGTCCAAGTTACACGGACGCGATTAATTAAGTGACTAAAATTACATCGCGTGCGTGCAATGGTATCTGATGCAAAAAGTTGCAAATTATTCCTTTTTTTTTTATGCAAACGATGGTTGACCGGCCAATTACACGGCCGTGTTACATGAAAACCTCGTGAAAAATGCAACGCGCGAAAAATGCGCATGCACGGAAATGCAAATGGTCATTGTTGTCGCCGTCGACCAACATGTTGACGATGCTAAAGTAATCGCGCGGTGTATATAATCAAAAATCTTTCGGACGCGCGCGCGCGCGCTTTCATATATCGATCGTTTTACTCTATACCATTTGTTCGCGATATTGACGTTTAATCGAGATAAAGTTTATTGCCGCTCTGCGGCGTTACATGCAGGCCGCAGCATTTAAATGCGAACCAAAACGTCAAGGATGAAAACGGGCTGTCGAATACCAGATAATGCCCGTGCACACGTCCGACCGTGACATAAATAATACGTCGAAAATTTCCGCGAAAATCGCGTTCGCGGAAGGCGATATCATGCTTCTCGACAGCGCGTGTCCGCGCATCCGTGAAAAAAATAGCGAACGCTCCTTGTCTTTTCATCGCGATCCCCTCGCGGGCTCCGACGAGAATGGAAACATCGATTGCGAGAATATCGATTGCGTCTATTCGTCGCCAATAGAAAAAGTGCGGGGTATTATGGGACATTCCAAGCCTTTTTTAAGGTAACTTGAAAACTATTAAAGACAACTGACCTCAGTTTTCACTGAGTTATAATGCCGAATGTTGGTTATAACGTGTTCCTAAATTTTGTTTATTTATAGTAAGTGTAATATTAGATCAATTTTTTCGAAGATAGATTTTGGAAGGGTAATGTGGAATATGTCGGGTAATACGGAACACATTAATCTTGCAAAAAGTAATTTTTCTCGTATTTTGATGCATATGAATAATCAAATAGAGTCTATAATAACTATTATACTATATATTTATTATATTCTAATTTACATTAACGTATTAACTCTACACCTTGTACTACTCACTCTGCTGCTTTGTACGTTAGATTAGGAGTCCAACAGCTATAGTAATTCCACTGCTCGTGATGTTTCATATTTTCCCACTATCTCACAATACCCGCACTTCCTCTAATGTGGCTCTTTCGATGATATGCTGAAATATCCGCGGGTATTTTTTGAAGATTCGTCACACGGAAACTGCGAAAATTGGAAACCGGCGTTTAATTACGTGTAGTTCGCGAACATTATCCGGCTATCAGGAATAATCTTTGGCGCAATTACATTTCGCGGCACAGAAGCGCGAACGCGAGCTTGACGTTGACGTTAGAAATCCCGGGCGTAAGAAAAGTTTGCGGAGAATGGGTTACGCGGATGCGACAGCGGATTGCGAGCGCAAAACCTTGACGTTTCGCGCGTACACGATGTTGAAAAAAAAAAAAAAATCCAACAGGACCGGAGTGAAAGCGCGAAATATCGGAGACTAGAGTGCGGGATGAGTTGAGTCACCAATATATAACGCGCTTCTGCGATGAAAAACTGTCGCGATATATATAACGTGCATCGATTTGCCTTTTTTTTTAATTTCTCATAACAATCGCGCTGTACCGTCCTACGGAAAGAGGTGTAGTGCAACATTCACCATCCGTGAAATTCAACCGTGACTTGATTTACAAAAAAAAACAAACAGCGAAATACCGAGCGGAAACCGTGCGTTTACATTTCGCGTAGCTCTTTCTAATGCAACGTATACCAGTGAACGTTTTATTGTCTATGAGAAATTACGCGAGAGAAAAATCCCTCTCGTTCTAGGATTAATCCTTAAAAAATAAATGAAAAATATACGTGATTTGAGGATTAACGTAGCTACTTAAAATAAACTGTAGGAAAATTAATTGCCGCTAATTGAAATGTATGCCTAACGAAGACCGCGGGAACGATTTGTTTTCATTGTCAGACCGTACAACGGAATAAGTGCGGGTAAACACGCCGGGTGATTTCACCCGTATTTACCGAACCGTCATCATCGTTAAGCAATCATCATCGATTCGACACGAGGCACGCGCATAACTCGGCTCATCCCCGTCCGATATAACCGTCCGTGCATTAGCATCGGCGCGTCCCGGTGATTGTCGGTGAATAATTAATCGCGAGCGGGAACAAAGGCGCCACTCCAGATCTACACGCGGACGTGCGCCGACAAGCTGCAATATTTATAAAAGCACACATGTGGCGGAACACGATGTTTTCAGAATTATGTGTCCGCTGATGTATAATGTAACACAGCGATGCGACACGTAATGCGGCATACATATTCGCCGCTGACAGCACGCGACCCTAACGACTGTAATAAATAAGTAAGATAAATAAGTAATATAATATCGCCGTGTGCGTGTTTATGTTTATTTAATTTCCAAAATAAAAATTTGAAGGAAAAGTACCTAATTACAAGTCATTCTCGTTTATCTCTCACGCGGATAATAAATTCTATGCAGTAAAATAATTCAAAAGACAATAATGATGTATTCTGCAAGCTCAGAATAAAAATTAATAAAACACAAAGGCATCTGAGAATACTCGTACTTTTCGCGAGTTGTTCGCGTTTGTTGGATAATAATTCAATGAATTGCGCAATCAGCATTGTGGCGCTCTAGGGTACCACATGACTGCATATCGTGGCACTAACAACAAAGTTCTCCTATGCAAGATATTACCTGGGACAAGTTGTAATATCCGTCACAATTAGAAACAGGGGAAACGTAAGGCAGAAAGCCGCATAATATATTGAGCCTAAAATAATTTACGTTACTCCCCACATGGATATGCTTTCACGGTAATAATTCTTTGTTAAATCTCACCGTGATATTGAAGAGCGTAGATTGACGTGCAAAAACCATAGTTTTTTTTTCATTAAGAGAGAGAGATATATATACAGTCGCCTCTGTCAGTCGCAACGATATATATCTCTCTAAAATGCAAAAGAAAAATAATAATGTCAATGACACAGTTATATTTAAAAAAAAAAAAGAGACGAAAGATTACATGAAAGATCACGTTAAGTACTAGAAGAAATCGTTGAGAAATTCACGATCGTGGATTTAGATCGCGTCGATTAGCTCGGCCATTCCCGTATGCTTTTGCCATTCAAACGTCCCTCGGAGGAGCGGTCCGGTCCGCATTCAAATCGCGCTTCTCTTTTCTTGCGAGGCGCCGCGAATCGCATTAAGAACTCCCGGGGATGTGTGTGTGTGTGTGTGTGCACAAGAGACGCGTGTAAAACGCATCCACAACAGCTCGTTAATCTTTCCGCATCTTTCACGAGCTCCTCTTTCCAATGCAACGTCCTCGCTTTCTCTCTATTTTTGCCGCCGCGCCGTCTTTCCTTTTTCTCACGCGAGCAAAGTGGCAAAAAAAGAGGAGAGAGAGAGAGAGAGCCCTTTCAGAGTGCAAAGGTCGCATGCGCGATTCCCCCGATGCCAAAGGAATATACACCCCGAGCACTTTGCGCGCCGTCAAGACGTTTAACGTACCTACTCGTAGGATCTCTCTTATGCAGCTTTTATCCTGAAAAAGCGCGCCGCGAGGGAGAACAAAATCAAAAAATGCGAGAACGAGATTATAAGCTACGTTCCCAGCATTTCTGAAATATCCGAAGTATTATAAAAAGTGAATCTTAACACGAGTTAATTTGTCCGAACATAAGTGGTTCTGTTTTTCTTCTGTGTACAGCTTTTAAAGCTAAACATGCAATCGATAATATTTGTTAATATTACAGTTACAATGTAAATTAAAAAATATTACAATTTAAACTTTAAACTGTATTGTGAAGAGATCAGAGTCAATCGTAAAACGAGACTTGAATCAGGAAATTGTATCAATCACGATAATACAATAAAGAAATCTATACAAAAATTGTAATGTAATTTCGATAAGTTTTTACACTGAGCAGTTAGGTTTTGTGGAAATTATTAATCGATTCATCCCCTTAATTTTCTCTTTTCGCAAATATTGATCCAAGTATGTTTTCAAGACTTCTCTCCGCCCGGTTGAATAATTTCATCTACCACTGCGTAATGAATCATCAGTTTTCGACCTTTTTTACAGCGAGAAAGTTCAGAATTCTTGGATGTTCCCTAAGAGAATAATTCGGAGCAAGTTGTACGAAATATTTAACGGCAGTATAAATAAATAACGAAAATTGCGGTAGTTGCGACACTAACTGAGAGGATAACATTAATTAGAGAGAAAGGGGAGGAGGGCAATACCGGATACGATATTTTTGTAAAAATTGTAAAAAAAGGCGCATCGTACAATGGTACTGTTGAAAATTATTATTATGAGTGATCTAATTTTTTGACATAATATTAAAATCATGCTTCATGTTTAAGCGTTCTATTAATAACATGGGATTGCGCCGCAAGTTTCACAATTTGCGCGAATATATTATCCGAATATTTAGTTACATTACATGCATTTGTATGTGCATACATTTCGAGCCCAAAGAGCTCGAGGATTAATAGATGAAATAATTATTCATACATATTAGCGATACAGTCTGTCCATAGACGTGTGATTGAATAGATCTTTCTTATTACCGTTTATTGTTCTTTTTCTCTCGCGGCTCGATACAAAAAAAAAACCCCAGCCGTTTGACATTTTAATAAGAACGACCCGTTGGTTCGTAATTTCTGCGTGTTCACCAATCGGGAACAAATTGCGCGTCGTCTGCGATGTCGAAAAGGCCGTCTCTTTATTCGCCGTACGGTCGTACGAGAACCCCAGTTGTAATTGCTTTGTAATCCGTGAGCACACAATCGAAACCGAATCGAGTCGAGGACTGTTTGGCGTGAAATTGCTCGTATTGGCGGCATTAGGTGGACCACTCGTGGCCGGGCGTCGCTATTTCTATAAGGGTTGATCGTTATGCGAGCGCAAAGGCGGGATAGAAACCGATGCGGCGCTGCTATGGGCGTTTATGTGTTGCGGACAGAAATTAACAAGATTAAACGGCTCTTCCTTAATATCGTTCCATAGATCCTCCTCACAATCGAAACGCATAATAATTGTTGCCGGATTTCAGCCAATACTACTCGAGCCACGATCGTGAAACGTGCATTTTTATTTCAAGAATTTACATTATTTCATGAATGAATTCGGATTTCACGTGTTCGACGAATCTTCCTATTTTCCATGATTGATTACTTCAGTAGATATATTATTTATTGGTACTTAATTTGCAGAATTATCTTGTCTAGTAAGATAAAATTTTTGTCTCGCCTTAGACTTCGCTGTTCACATACTGGCCTGTATTTTTAAGTTTAACCGGTTTACGTGAGAATTAATTCTGCAACAACATTAGTGAACGAAACGTTTGTAATAACAGACCCCGTCAGTGTCCGGTTCGCGAGCTTTAATAATATCCTGTATCATACGAAATTTAACACAAACTATATAGTTTCACTCATGATACGGTACATTGATTATCCGTTCATCGACGCAATTAATATTTGTTCATGAGAACAGCTTCGCCGTTTTTACGCGCATTTTTTCGGTTCTATCAACGTTTATCACATTTATATCTGTAAAGAGGACATTAAAGTCTTTGTTCTTTCACGAGGTGAAAAGAAGTTCAAGCATTATTACGCTGGAAGTAGCGCAAAGATATTATTAATGTATTTTCTAACGTGTCTTTGCGTTGTGGCTGGCATAGACAATGTTCGTATTGTGGGAAGAAATGTTTTATTCCGTGAAAAAAATACGTCTTTTCGTCGTTAACGTCCAACTCGCGAATTACGATTTACTGCAGTATTCATTCAAAACACGATTTTATGAAGGCAGAACGTTATACGACATTTTGCAAATGTTTCTTCTTACAAGAGAAACGGCGAGAGAAAAAAACATGCATTTACCTGCTCATATTTAATCAAACTGCATTTTCATGTTTTCCGCTTCACGGGCGTTAAGTGCGAGGAATTTACTTGTTTGGGACAAGAATTTACGTCGCGGTTCCGTTGGCACGAGTAAACGCCGCGAATTTGAATGACAATAATAAATCTGTCAGGGAAAAGCATTTTCCCATTCGAGCAGTAATCAATGGAAGAGAAAAACAATCGCGCGAAGTAAATGTGCGGGAGTGGAAGGCAACGCTTATTTGAATTTCAGCGAAAAAACAGAGGAAACATTCGGATGTTGCTATTAATTGCTGTGGATTGAATGCTTAATATTACGCAAAATAATCGAACAAATCGCGAAGCAAACATTCGATTTCGACTGACAATGAGAAGATAATTTTTTTTTTTTTTCGAGAGAGAAACTAAATAAAGAAAACGGATCGTCCTGAGAGAAAAAGAACCCACGAAAAAACAATAACTTATTTCGATTGGCGATATATAAATATAGGGTAAACTCTAAGATGGCCGACTCATGTTCATTCGATACTAGATATGATGAGTTAGATTGATAGAACATGGGTTGGCCATCTTTCCTCTATGGCCATCTTACCCGAGTTTATCCTAAAGTTAGCAATCTATCAATATTTGTCATAACTATCGCAGAAATATTCCTCGCCGTAGTTGTCACTTCGCACGATCGTGGACCGCAAAGAAGAAGCTTTCAAACGAAATTAATTAATCGGGAGAACGGTATGCTCCAGAGATTTGATCATGAATATCAGATGAGAGTGCATCCTCCTCGATCTCCCGCGGGCTATTTCGATATTTTCAGGATTGCACGTGCGCGTCTCCGCGCACCGATCTCTCTTCCGCGCGCGTTTGCGGGCACTGTAGAATGGGAGAAGGCTCGAACGAACGGCGCGGCGCGATGCGACGAAACTGCAGCGTCATTCTTTCCCGCGGTTCTCCCGAGAAATTCCATTTTAATACAGCCCGAATTCTGTGCACCGGTGCGGCGCGGCGTGTAGCCGAGCACGCGTCATTTAATTTCACGAATAATGCACCGGGTCGGCTGCGCGCTCTCGCTGCAGGAAAAGCCAGCCGCCCCGACCGCACGATTTCCGCGGGATTTAATAACACGGCTTGTGAGGGATTTCGCGTAATTAAGTAACGAGTGATTTTAAGTAATTACCGCGCGATGCGCGATGCACGGTGCCGACTGCCAACCCGACCAAACGATCGCTTCATAATCGTGCAATGCCGGTTGATCGAAACAGCTTTTAGCTGATTGCTAACGTCGACGATCCGCGTCCGCGACTTTCGCGAACGAGGATTTTCGAGAATTCGATTCTTAAGTGCGCGTTCGATGACGATATACACCGGTCGCGTTCCCTTCGCAAATTTACATTTAAACATATCTCGAAGTTATTTAATCCCCCGAAGTCTCTCTTCTCGATACAAAATGTATATACAGTTACGGCGCGGCGCTTCTCTTCCTTATACATTCCTATATATACGTTAGAAAAATGTCTCGCCTCGGAAAAATATTCTGCGGAGATTCCCCGGGATTTGTGAAAACTTTCAAACAAGATATCAGTAACTTCGATCTTTCTGCAAACCGAGTGGAGAGAAACTGTACAAAACTGATTTAAGTTACTGTATATGATGCATAAGTATCCTTTCGTCGGAAACCCTGAAATCCTTATTCATCTATTAATTTTTGGCGATCCTCGCTTCAAGAGAACTTTAATTTCCTGACTCTTTCATAAAATATATTAAAACGTTAAAAGTTAAAAAATGTTAAAATATACTAGCTTTTTAAATCTTATAGAGTGATTTCGATAGTGACTTCCTTCATATAGTCTTATGTCCCAATTTTAGATATAAGTGCTGTCTGGGATTATCTTAAGCGAGAACGTACTCTGATTCTTTTTTTATTTACGCATCGCGATTGTGCGCCTTTGAAAGAAAGGTGCGGAGAGAGTCGGTCTGTAGTGCAAATATACCTACAACGAGGGTCACCCTGAGCTCCGCGAGTGTGACGGCGTAGCGCGCGATAATTCACTCTCGGTCGTGCGGCAGCCTCTGGAAATGGAGTCACCGTCCCGACACAGAGTAAGGTTGGGGCCGCACGGCTTAAACGGGTTTGTATCCTCGATGAGGGGCAAATTAAGTTAGCACGAAAACAACCTATACACCTCTCGAACCAAGCTCTCTCGGCGCGGCACGACGCGCCGCCTGTCCGACCTGCATAAATATGTATACGTGTTTTACGGCGACCTCCTACATCGCCGTGAGGACGGCAAAATGTCTGCAGGAGAGCGGCAGGATCGAGCGACGCGCGCCGCAGTTGACCGGCAGAATATTCCGGTGCGTTTCTGTTATTTTGATAGACGACTTCTAGAGAAGTAAATTTTTCCACCTCGCGCTCCACCTCGCTGTCGGCGCTTTTTTTTCACGCGCGTCCATCATCACGGTTTTCTCTTTTTATACCCTCGGTCTCGCCCTCTCGTTCAACCCTTTCGCCGCCATCATCCGCCTCTAGCTCGGATGCGCAGAGCGCGTCCAGGATTTAACGCAGATTAATCTGTTTGTTGATCCGGACCACCCCGGCTCCTTCTTTCTCTCTCTCTCTCTCTCTCTCTCTCTCTCTCTCTCTCTCTCTCTCTCTCTCTCTCTCTCTCTCTCTTTCGCGTGCGTCCTCGTTTCCACTGATTTACCCGGTTCCGCGAGTGACGGCTGGCGTTTCATAATACCCCCGCTTGGTAGACGAGGTGCATCGCGCCCCTTCGTCTATTTTCTCGTCATTTTCCCGGTTTTTTTCTCTTCGGCAATAATGGAGAATGACAGGTACGAGCAGAATAAACAAAATTTCGCCGTATATCGGGGTTATAACAGAGGCTTTTTTTGTAACGAAATGCGAAAAGTGGGTAGGACGTCGACTAGTGCCGGATACATTTCTTTTTTTATTTTGCATCGTACAGCGATGATTCGACACGAGAAACGAGGGAGTTCAAGGATGCATTTAAAGGGATATAAACCAGCAGGATTGATCACCACGTGGGTGACGACACGACGAGGGCGGGTCACGCAATTAACATCAAAAGTTCGTCTATCGCCACTTAAATGGCCAGCCAACGGAACAATCTGCCGGATTTGTCAGAATTTCTGAAGGGTCGATGGATCGACCTTCCACAAACGTGATGGTTTTCAGTCATTTATATATAGGGCGAAAATAATTTATGATTAAGTAATTTGTCATATCGCATTATTTGAACAAGTTGACAAGCTGAAAAATATATAGAAGTGATTAATAAAGTTCATCGAATGATTCCGACTAGATATTATTATAATTAATAAATGAGAATTTGTGAAAACTCTGTTTATATTTCATACTATGATGTGGAGATGTGCGAATCAAGGACTTTTGATGTCGAATCGAATCGAATATTTCGAATCAAATCGTTGTGATATAATTTTTAGTTAAAAATATAATTATTATTATTGAATTTTAACACGTAGGTTTTTTTTAACTCCACATTCATATTACGATCTGTCCTACGGACATTCAGTAACAAGTTGTGTATAATTAATTAATTATTGGCTTGCTCGGTGTATGTCCACTGACATACTAAGAAATAATTACATCAATATAGTATTGCTTTTGTTGCTGTGTATGTTACTTTAAATATTGTTGCACTTCTCTATTCTTAACTTCTGATAGCATATTTTTTACTTTATTAGTAAAATACAGTTAATTGCCTTTTAATTTGCGGACATGATAATTTTCTAACCTTTCTTTTGTAAGCAACCTTTTCCCTGATACTCATTGGGTACAAGTATTGTCTTTAATTGTGGCTTTGGGATTAGTTTTCCAGGCAGCTTGTTGTACGCACTCATTAAAGTCCTGCATTACAAACATTATGTCCTCATTATTTTTTAAGGGTACATTTTTGTTAAGGTTATCTTCCACATCCTGCCGGAATTGGCGCCAGTCTGTTTTACTACTGTAAAGCCTGCATGTGATATCATTTTCTATAAATTGACTACTCAAATTTATTATAATCGAGGTATGGTTCGAGGAGAGATCAAAGCTCGGTTTGCAAGTAACATATCTCTTAGAGATTCCTTTAATGATAGCAAAATCTATGATGTCAGGGATCCTGTTTTTATCACTAGGCCAGTAAGTAGGTTGCCCAGTTGAGATGACACTGAGATTTAATGCATTGACAGCATAAAGCAACTCCCTTCCTTTGGGTGTAATCGGTCTGGATCCCCACTGCGTATGTTTTGCATTGAAGTCTCCTGTCGCCATGAACCTTGGTCCAAGCTATTCGAAGAATTGTTTAAACTGTTCCTTCTTGTTTGCATATTTTGGGAGGGCAATAGACAGCTGATAGAACCAGTAGACTGATCCAATCCTCAACTACAACATTTGTTGCTTAAATATGTTTCTGTTTATAGGGGTTTGTTATATGATATTTGATATTATTTTTTATTGAGATGGCAGTTTCACCATGCGCAGTGCCATATCTGGATGCATTGCATGCTTGATAGAATTTGTACCCAGACATAACAGAAGTAGTTTTTATTAGTAAAATGTGTTTCTGAGATCATCATTATGTCTATGTTGTGCATATTAATAAAGGCTTTCAATTCAAGAAAGCGTTTGGCTAGCCCATTAACATTCCATGAGGCAATCTTTAATTCGTTGAAGGCGACGACATTTTGGCGATGATACTAGACATTAGATTGAACATGGAGATCATCTGCTTCATGAGTTCCTTAAGCATATCCATTACCTCCTGATTACTAGTATTACTATCATTACTAGTTTTATGTATTTTACTTTCCAATGTCAATTGATCGTTTCCTTGCATGTAATTCGTGTTACTACTAGCAACTTGGGCGCAGTGATCGGCGAAAAAATATTTTTCATTATTCAATTTTTAAATATTAAAGTAATTATTAATAAGCAAAAATATAATATTAAGTGCCAAAAAAGAAAAAAAAATAATTTATTTTTATTTACTAAGCAATATGTAAATAATTTCAAAAAAAAATTATTTTTACAAAAATTATTAATAATTTAACATTATTTCGTAATTTTTTAACAATTTAATAATAAATCGAGAATTATAACTAATTTTTTCATTTATTTATTTTTCAAAAAATGAATAATTTTATAATTTCTAATTTTCTAAATAATAATAATGGAAAAAAAATAATTTTTAATTTTCCCCAAAATTATTTATTAATTAAATATTTTCTAATTTTTTTTTAAATTAACAATTAAATAGAAATAATTTCTGTTTCTCATCCTTGACTCTGAAACAAGTCCTCTTGGCAAAGATAAGCATGAACATGAGATGACTGACAATATCAGAGATATTGGGCGACGAAGGGGACACCATAGAGTTCTTGATTACACTTATTTCACACGTTAATGATAAAACAGAAAATTGTTCTAAGGATGCCAATATTCTTTAGACAACTAAAAAAATAATTGTGTACGAAAAATTGCAGCAAATAAAAAATTTAAATGCGGATTTAAATGCGAATTTTCAGTACAAAAAAATTGTTTAGTATAGTTAACTTTATCGTTTCCTTTCTCCTACAACTGATATATTCCTAAAAACGCGGATACTTTACAAATTAATAAATGCTAATTTTCTCAAAAATTAGTAATATATTTTCTAACAATTATTAATTGCTCAAGGGACAAATAATATACTTTTTAAAAACTACTAATTTTTCAAAAAATGAGTAATATTTTTTTCCGAATAAATAATTTTTTTAAAAATTGACAGTATTTTAATGTAATTGCCAATTTTTTAAATTATGAACAATATAATTTTGATTATTTATTAATTCCTCAGACAGAGTATTATATTTCTAATCAATTAATAATTATTTTAAATTTAGAGCTTAGTGTTTTATTAATTACTAATTTTTTGTAAATTAAAATTAAAAATATTCAAATTTTTTATTTTTGATTAATTGAAAATAACTGCCGATATCAGTTCTAAAAACAGAATTTTTGCTGATCACTGCTTGGACGTATGAAAGACTTTCAACTGTTCTCTCTAAGGCATTACCCTTAGGTATTGGAGCATTCGACGGTGCCTCCCTAGTAGTTACTCTCGCTCTAAGGGCCGGATATCTGGTTTTTTGCAATTGCTTATATACTCCGCAGCCCAATTATAATTTACCGGATGATTACCGTCGCATAGTACACACTTTACCTCATTAGATCTAGTTTTTCTTGAGCAATTTATTGTCAAATGCTCTTCTGCACATTTAACACATCTTGGTATGCGATGGCAAAATTTTTTGGTGTGCCTATATCTTTGGCATCTTGCGCATTGCGGAATTTCTCTCTTAGGACGAGTGGGTTCAAAGCTTACTCGACAGTGTAGTAAGGTCTTAATGTTGTAGATGTCCTTATTATTAGCTCCCGCTTTTATTCAACAATAAACATAGGCAGAGGTCTCTTAGTTGTTCTTTGCTTAATATTCCAAATATTGACTACGGTATGACCCAATTCTTCAATTGCTGTTTTTATGTCATCACTTCTAGTTGTGGGATGCATATTCTTTAGAAATACTCTAAAGCTTCTATCTTATTTTGCCTTATACGTGTGAAATTCTGTATTGCTTCCTCATAGAGAAAGCTTTGTTCTCGTAAAAAAAATTTTTTTTAGTTGCCGCTGCCAATGTGTTCAGAATGTTCTAAAACGTCGAAAAATCGCAATTTTAAAAAAATGTCCGTATATGTGTGTGTATGTGTGTGCCAAATTGGGTCTAATCAACCAAATTTTAAAGAATTATATATGAAATAAGAGTAGAAAAGACTGAAGAATATAATAGAATTAATTTTTATTTTGGAAATTATTTTATTGTAATTAACAATTTTATTTTACTCATGATGTCAGCCAACACTTTTTAATAATAAACAAATTTTGTGATAACTGATAACTGTGATTATAATAGGTTATCGTTTGGAATTTACAAATATATAAGTATTGTGTTTGTGAATTAATAAATTTCTTACTTATTTTCAAAATAAGTTAATAACTGTACTGTTGAAATTCAACCAGATATGACTGCCATACTCGAATCCCTTAGTCCCGGTCTACAATAGGTGTTTTAAGCCCTAAGCCTTAAGAAATTGTTCAATTACAGTTGAATTTGAGGAGAATAATTGACTGTGATTGGTGAATTTCTTAGGGTTTAGGGCTTAAAACACCTATTGTAGACCGGGACTTACACAACGCATGCGCATAAATTCTGTACGTACTTTTTGGGTCCATGTATTTCGTAGGAGTTGGTACTTGACAATCTAGTATATAAATTAATATGGACCCACGTACGCTCACCAACCGCATGTCCCAACAAATTTTCTCTTTCACTTTCACTTCATACGGAAAAAAAATCAAACCTGCTTCGTTGATAAACAGTGAGTAATAAATCAATAAAGCTCATAAAGGAAGCTTTGTTTTCGTTAAAAAAAAATTTTTTTTGTTTTTTCTGAATGTGTTCAGAATGTTCTAAAACGTCGAAAAATTGCAATTTTAAAAAATGTCTGTATGTGTGTATGTGTGTGTGTATGTGCCAAATTTACCGAAATTTCTATAACTCCACAACTAATCAACCAAATTTTAACGAATTATATATGAAATAGGGGTAGAAAAAACTGAAGAAGGACAAATTTTTTTTAATGAAAACCCTCAAAAATGACACAAATTGATAGGGTTTCGAAAAGACGAATTCAACGACCTTTATATAAACCCCATACAAAAATAACACCAATCAATAGATTCGAAAAAATGAATCCAACTACCTACATATTTATTATGCTTATCGTGGAAATTACGACCGCAGTGAATTTTTGATGATCAATACCCTTCACAGGTTATTCTCAAAAATTCACTGCGGTCCTAATTTTTACGATAAGCATATAAAAATATAGATCGTTAAATTCGTCTTTTTGAATCCTATCGATTAGTGTTACTTTTGTACGGAGTTTTTATTTAAAAAATTTGACACTCCCAATGCCCCTCGAAATCCAGTACGGAAGGATACGATTTTATCATGCTAAAAATCATCTCAAAGTAATCCCATTAAAAAACGTTTTTTGATTTTTCGTCTAACTTTGATAGTTTCCGAAATATCAGCGTGGACGGATTAAATCAAACACCCTGTATAAGAGATATTCTAAGAGGCCAGTTTATGTTTATATTCCATACACCAGCACACACAATTTATTCTATATACATTCAAATAAAAAATATTTGCAAATAACATGTAATATAATCTTTTTTTTAGTTTTTTGATTATTTTTGTTCCTTTTATTCCTTTTTGAAAGCTATAGAGCAAGGTAACAAAAAATTGTCACTCTATTTGCATACAAGAGGTTCGGCGATTATTATCGGACATCCTAATATATACCTATATCACAAGAAATAAAAAAGTGTTGTAAAGAATATAATAAGACCAAAATTAAAACATATACAACAATTATATATAATTTATTCTATAATAAAATAATAATGCAATATATAGTGACAAAACTTTTTAGTTTGACTGACATATTTTAAACTTTAATTTTGTAAATAACATTCCAAAATAGAAGTACAATTAGTTAATAGGAAAGTTAAAATAATAATTATAATAAAAGTAGTGTTTTTAAAAGTAGATATCTTATACATTATTCTTTGTAGAACAAAATGTGTTTTGTTAACTAAAATATATTTTTTTAATGCTGCGTTCTAAATGTTCTAATATTCACTGCGAGTATTAAAAATCTATAGTTTACGTCACGTATGCAGGCAGACAAAAATGTCAGTACTTACTAGCAACGTGAATGGAAGTAAAATAAACTTACATTATATAATCTTTATGCTATGATTATAAATATGTGATATTATAATACATTTCTTCTTCTTTTAGAGAGAAAGTATGACATCCCATTATCAACCCTTTTATTGCGAGAGTTGTAATCGATATCCATATATTGGCAAGTATCGGTAGGAGAAGAGGATAGTGTTGACTTTATCTATCAATTTGTGAAGAAAAGATTTGTTCCTAAGACACAACAATGTTATATCATACTGCATATTTCATACTGGCCCTGACATAATTGGGCCACCCAAATCTCTAAACTATGGAGGACTATTTCATTTACCTTTCAGGAGCTCTGGATTAGGATTGACCTTCGTGGGTATGTGTATATTTCCTGGTGTTATCTGTTATATATTTCCCTATATAGAATAATCGCAATCTAATTTACGCTACAAGATTTGTATTATTTGACACTTTTTGACTTGTCAATTCAGAGAAATGATAATGATATCGATATCTCAACATCTCCATGGCAATACAAAGAACCTTTGCAATGGCCTAATTTTATAGATTTTTTTGATCAGGCAAAGCTAGAAAATAATTATATTGGTATGTAGTATTTAAATTGATAAATAAGATATCGTTAGATAAGTTGGGTTGAGAAAAGAGTATAATTATATTTTCTATTTTGAAGATATCGAGTTTCATGAAGCTGTATATCCAATCAGAGTCTCTTTATACGAAATAATCCTGGAAACGTAATTCAAATTTTGGCTCAAAATTCTAATAATCAGTGGCTTCAGTTGTGGAATGGATCGTCTCAGATTGTGTTCTCAACATCAAGATTATTTGCCCCACCCTTATCGCATCCATGTAACTTTAAAACTAAAATGCTCAGATTAGTATTTGAGAACAGCTCACCTAAATCTTACACAAAGCTAAATGCTGTGATGCTTATCGGTACATCAGATGATTTCTAAAAATCCTAACGAGAGTTTAACTAATCTGTTAAAAAAATTCAACTGCATGTACTCTTTATACCGTGAGGATGATAATTTAACAGCAGATTTGAAAAGTGCACACTTGGATATAATTCATCTGCAAGCAAATTTTCCTGAATCTTGCGTTATTTGTAAAAGGTATTATTATCGTCGACATTAGGTGAATTCAAATTCTTTTATTTTGTTAATAATAAAAATAAATTTGGATCGACGTTATTTGCAGCAGTGTAAGGACTTCTCGAGACGTAATCCCTGGCCATGTGCAACCTCTTGGACAGATATACTGGCGTTGTCTCTTACCAAAAAATCATACGAATAATGCACAGAATATGAAACTCTCTGCGGATAAATCCAAGGAGCTACTACGTTGCAGTTTGTCTGCGCTTCCTGTAAAGTATCCTAAGAAGTTTATTTCTTATAATAATATTTATTGTAATGTCATCTCATTTATTAAAGTTTTATATTTTATTTTTGCAGGATAAAATACTACTAAACATATTTAAAAACTTAGATTTGACGACGCTACACCGTATAAAATATATAGATAAACGCTTTAATAATGTAATACAGGACCGTGAACTCTATATGCGTTTGAACATGCGATGTGTATCTCGTAGAGATATGCGCGATATGTTTTGTTACTTTACACCTAGATGTAAATCTTTACAACAGTTAGATCTTACGGGAATCGACTTTGATGTTATGGATTTCGTAAATTTTCTTGATAATAGCGGCAGGCGTTTAACGCACTTAAGATTAAGTGGCTGCAAATCTGTTAACAGTCAAGCCCTACTTAAAATTTCAAAGATATGCAAAAATTTTAAAGGTATGTATACATGTATACCCAGATAGCAAAGCGTGTCTGAAAAAAATCACGCAAACCTGTGATTGCTTTAATGATGCTGGCAACTTGCCGTACATTTGCTTCAATTGATTTCAAGTAATTTAATGTTTAAAGCAACACGCAGGCAACATTGGATATATGTATTGCCAGCAATTTGTCGGCAAGAGAGTTGCATCAAATTTACTTCACGTTGCTAGCAATATGACAGCATTGTGTGAACCTACAAATTATATTACAGCACACAAGTTGCTGCCAAGTTGCTATACAAAATTGTTATATCGTAAAGGCATCAACTTGCCGACAAATGCGGACTCAGTTGCCACAATTCTGATAGCAACACATACTATGTTGTCGGCGACATGCCAGCAACAATGCAAACACGTTGCTACCTGGGTACATATATAGTATATAATAGTATATAATATAGTATATAATATAGTATATAGTATATAATGATTATCAAGATTTTTTTACTGGTAAATCGCATATGACCGATACACATTTTTTTTAGAATTGGATCTAAATGATTGTGATTGCATAGACAATAAAGAATTTTGGTGTCTCAAAAATCTAAATGGTTTGGAATATTTAGACCTTTCTGGTACTCGTATAAAAGCTAAACGTCTTTGCAAAATACTGCGAAAGAATCAACGGATGCGTGAGTTACATTTACAGTCAACATATTGGGAGTATGTAAAGCTAGACGCCGTTGCAATAGAGTTGAAAAATTCGTGTCCAGACTTCGAAGGAATAAATTTACTGACTACATGTGATCTTACGTCGCAGGGTGTAAACGCCCTCGCTAACTGTAATAATTTACGAAAAGTGTATCTTAACTTGTAAGTGTGTACTTTTTAATTTTATTTTAAAATACATATTACCGTATTCTTTGTCGAAATTTGTGTGTTTGCTTTTCTTGCGAGCATCTTGAAAAGTTACATTAATTTTTATGTGATTGAAGTACTATAATAATTATATGATTTTTGTTACAGATTCAGATTGTTACTCAATCGCTGATAATAGCTTGGACAGATTACTTTCTTCCTGTCAACGCCTGGAAGTAGTTTCTTTGTGCTTTATTGTCCTCACTGATCACAAGTTGGAATTACTAGCGCAGTGCAAAAATTTAAAAAAGTTATATCTTTCTCGAGTGAAACTTGATATACCTGATAAATATTCCGTTATTTTCGAAAAATGCTCTAAACTACAAGAGTTTTATCCCATAAGATGTAACGTTAGTGATTGTTTAACTAACAAATGGAAGGAAAAATATCCGCATGTGTCCGTTTACACATTCAACGAAGACAACGAAGACTAATATGAATTGTTTTTGTTTACCATTATGTAATATACAGGGTGGACCAAATAAAGCGTGACTTTCTCCAAAAATGTTGTTTCTAGAGAAAAATGTTTGAAACAAAAGATTGTTTATTGAGTTTTTGATGCCAATATGTTAAAACGTCGAAAAATTGCGTTTAAAAAAATGTCCGTGCGTACGTGGGTGCGTGCGTGTACGGATTTAATGTCCGTGGTTGCTCTAACTTCCGCAAATTTTGAGATATTGGGCTCAATTTTTTTTTAATGTAGAGTATCATTAAAGGAAGGTTGGTATTGAATTTGGCGATAATCGGTAAAGTTCATTTTTTATAAAATTTTGAACTTTTTTATAAATGTTTGTGGTTGCTCTAACTTCCGCAAATTTTGAGATATCAAATTATTTCTAATATTAGTATATTTTTCAGTCTCTTTTACCCTTATTTCATATATAATTCCTTAAGATTTGGTTGATTATACCCAGCTTTATACGCGATCAAAGGTCCATATGCGAAGCCCATATATGGACCATATGTAGCCTGAACTCCCAAAGTCAATATCGATTTGACATTGCGTCAATTGTAAAAACCCCACTTGTGCTATTAACCTGACCCTTTTTCAATTCATAAAAAGGTTAAATTTAAAATTTAAAAGTGTGCAAATTAGAAACTTGCACATTGCTTCCTCTTTATTATACAGATCGCTACCATTGCTCCTATTTTATTTCGCTTGTAAAGTTTCCTCTATGAGGAAGCCAAACTGATAAATACTAATAATTATGCATCAAATAAAATACAAGCTTTTTTTGTCGTAGTTCTTTAACAATTGCCGTATCAGTGTGTCAAACCTATTAGATGTTGAGACAGGAACACTCAGCCAGTAGTCCTTTATCCTTGCTTGTTTTGTAGGTCTTATTGATTCTGTGGGACTATTCCTTAGCCTTTTCTTAGATGTAGTGTTCCAAGGTTGCTGATCACCAAGCTCCTTTTGGTTTGGAATTTGATTTCGCTGATGAACTGTGTTCACTTTATCACGCACTGGGAGCTCACTGACCGCGTACGAGCGATTTCTGATTTTACCAGCTCCAATGGCTGCTACATTAGTAGGGGTTTTATTACTAAACAATAGTTGCCCCCCCCCCCCAGAATCCTTGGGGCCTGCCTCCGAGGATGATAGATTGCCCGAGTCATTGCTTGGATTACCACCTGAGGTAGTCTCCATCCATTGCGTTTTATCCATTGTTCAGTTTAATTGTTAGTTTTGGTTTACCCCGTGTATTTTATTTCCCCGGTACCCTCCGGCAAGCCGGCGAGCATTCCTCAATCCGCCACCTAAGGAGGGGCCCGATGGGAATTAACTAACAACCCCACACGGGAACACGTAGATAATAAAAAAAATACTTTAATGTGAAAAAATATTGATTATATAAATTCTTTTTAAAGCAAAAACATGTATATTTAAGTATTTAATACAATACTAATAAAATATACTTTAATTAATGTCGCAGTAACTGAAGCAATTAGGCGAAAAATCATAGATAAATTATTAAAATACTCTAATGTAGTATTCAATAACATTATCCAATTACATACATAGAAATTAAAATAAAATAATATATATAGTTTATTTTATTATCAATACTCACACACACATAGCTTATTATTTCTTTTACGCATATTTAAACATTTATTATATATATATATATGTTATATATATATATATATATATATATATAATATATATATATATTCGGTTTTAGAACGTCTTTCGACGTTGTCCGATGCCTAGCTTTCGCTTCTAGGCTTTTTAGTAATTTTTTCGGTTTTTCCGCGAGATAGAGAACTATTATAGCCTAATATCGTCGCAAGCTCCAACCTGGGTTAACGTCTCTTCCGAAAGACAGAGTCCAGTCTTCTCCGCACGAGAACTGTCTTCTCATGCGCGAGAGGGTGCACAGCTTTTTTCGGAAAATTAATTCCATGCTACATGGCTCTAGTGGACTTGAACCCTGTTCCACAGATTACGAGTCTGGCGCTCTACCATGCTCTACCACTAGACCACACTGCTCCCTTATATTTAAACTTTTACTTACAATTTAAGATCACAGGGCATGTCAAGAATTAGAAATAAACTTTTTAATTGCTACTTAGCTGCTGTGAGCAGCTATAATACTGAATGCACTCACTAAATGCACCTATTAACATGATTGTACTTTATTGCTTATATTAACTATTAATATTATTATATAAATCAGATAAGTGTAGCAGTTCAAATAAAAAGATTTTTTCTCAAAAATCCGTTAAAAGATGCTCGTGGCTTCATAGTTCAAGAAAGCCAGAGATCTCACCCATTTAAAGTTTGAGAATAGGTTGAGGTCGTTTCGAGTTAGGTTTTATTTTTAAATATATTATTATAAATTAATATAAAAATTAATTACTTTTTTATTAAATTTCGTTTTAAATAGCGTTAGAAATTCAGAGTTTTTGCAAGATCTTTTTATAGAAAAAGATTGAAGCTAATAGCGTGAAATTATTTTGATGATTAATAAAAATTGCGTCTTTAATTTTATTTGCAAATGCGATTAAATATAACAAACCTTCTGTGGCAATTTAATCTGCTATCAGAGCAACTTAACGGAGCAACGTTTCCTGCGCTTTACTTAGCAGTCAAAAATCACCAACTGCAAAAACACGCCAATCGGATTCTGGTTTAGCCCCGGGAAGTGTCGGGAGATTTATTGTTACGCCATTGCGGCTACAGAGAGTGGCTGGAACGTGTTGAAGGACCAAATACGTAAAGAGGATCAGCGGCTATACCCAGGAGATCTCCGTCCGGGGCCGCGCGACCTCTGATCTGAAGTTGTGACACATTTGTACGTGACGCGAACCGACAATAGCGGATGGTGGCTCAGTTAGCGCGTGTCGTGCCTTCGCTACTCTAAATCAGAACTGATGCGCGAAAGCTGTCGGAAACGTTGCGCGCGTGTCTTGCAGTCTCGAGTCGAGATAGGACCTCATTTCCACTTCGATCACCTCCTCCATGTATAAATAACGCGAGCATTGTCTCGAAAGTGTTTAAAGCGCCCGAGAATGAAGGTGCCAGTGACGCGTTTCGCGCGAGAGCCGCGAGATAAGAAGAAAAGATCTGATTTCGCTTCGGCGAAATTATGCGGAATCGATAAAAGAAGACAATCCGTTTAAAACGAGCGCTGATTTATTCACAATTCACTCGCGTTCGCCCATTTTTTTTTCGAGAGAGAGATACCTCATCGTCACGTATATCTCCCGCCTTAACTTGCAAAACTTCACTTCAACTCCGCTCTATCTCCCACTCTCTCCCTCCATTATTCTCATTATGTCTTCAAGAACTTTTTGTCAGCAATACCGTGAAACTTATCGGATGCACCGTTTAATACCCTTAAGCGACTTAACTTGACAGTATGAAATAAATGCGCATCTCTTCTCGCAAATCTCTCCTTTCTCTTTAACTTTTTCCCAGAAGTCTATTTTATTTATATCTTCATTTCAAGTTCGGAAATCAGATCAGCGACTGCAGGTTACGTGTTCACTTACACTGTTAAATATTATAAAGGATGAAATTTAAACCAATAATACTTGATTCCAACACGCATGGTAGTTAAAAACAGCAAAACGTTATAACTCAAGTAACTTGAGTTATAACGTTTTGCTGTTTTTAACTACCATGCGTGTTGGAATTTATTATTTTAATACAAAACAGGATTATTTTAACTTTATTAGTTAAATTAAGTTTAGTTTAATTAACGAAAATTAATTTATATATTTAATACTTGACACACTATCAACTTGTGCTCTTTATATTTTTGATCCTCATTTTGTAATCTCGTCAAGCATTCTAATATTTGCGTTACTTCCTTTTTCACATCTACCTTTTGAGAAGGCATTCTGAAGATGCAATAAACATTATTCCATTCTACTCGATTCTATTTCAATCGTTTTCACGTTATTTCTCGACTCACAATTTTATATCGCGCAGCTAATTTCCGACGTGATAACTCCTGAGTATCGGATGATATCCCAACTAGATACGCTACTGAATTATCGCCCGGAATATTGGCATCAATACGAGAAACAAGCGTGCGAGTTTGCCGGTCGGCGCGTATTCGCAAAGCAGACAGAATATCGGCCGCGTAATTTCAATCTCCGCAATTTGCAGTTGCGCACGTACACGTGTGGATGTGCGTCTATCTATACACACGCGTGCGCGCGCGCGCATGTGTATCGGTGTGGGCGGCACAAACGAACCGGGCGGTGTGCGGTTTCATCCGCGTTTGCGTGGTCGGCGCGGAAAGAATTCGGTCGTGCAGTTTCGACCCCCTGGGGATCCGGCCGGCCAGTCGAGTCGGCCGGAGTTGCATGCATGCGTATACATGCGTACACATATACGTACACATAGGCATGTACTGTCCGCAACGTATGAAGTTTGCCGGTGCAATTTCCGCCCCGCCGCCCGCCGCGGCGCGGCAAAGAATAATGTCCCCTTCCGCGTCGCGCCGCGCCGGGAAGAAGCGACGGCGCGACACCGCAGCGAATTAGTCGTAACGAATGTTCCGCGACAAAATAGTCGGCAGCAAATCCTGCCGGTGAAACGGGGCCACTTTTTGCCCCGCGTAGAATCCGCCCCTTTGTTTAAGCAATTACAACTTTATTTAAAGCGCGGCTCCACGACTGCCCGTTCTTTATCGCTAAGTTTCTCTGACAATAGTGTCGCCCGGCATCCTTATTGCTGGCGTTATTATTTGTGCCATGCGCTTCCATTATCCTTGCAGCCACGAGTATACCAGGATGGAGTCTTAGTTTTTTCGCGTTTCCTTCCATTTATGAATTTTCTACCCGTACTCAGAGGCAGAATCCCGGAAGACTCGACGTCTACGAAACTCAGCGAGGAACGTATTTTCTTAGACGTTAACGTTTTATTGTATCGGAAAGTTCCTCAAGGTATGCAGTACGTTTTAATGAATTGTAATTAGCAACAATCGATCGTCTCGGTTTAAAATACACAATAAATTACGTACTGGATGCATTTTGAAAATTCTAAACTTGTTCAAATTTGCGAGAGTGAATATCTTAACAATTAAGTTGCCGTCACATATACCGGTTTACCGGTGTCTAGATAAAGAAATGGAATCGTCTTTATCTTATCTAGATGAAAAAAATGCAAAGTATATTCATCTTCATCTTACAATAAGATAAATTTACGGATTTTTACCTTAGCTTCATCTCAGATTATTTTGAAATCATCTACGGAAGATATTGCACATGTCATATGCAATTCGGCCGTAGAGCCGAGAATCGATACGAATCTCGACGACCGCTTACGAACGCCCGGAGGTCATTCTTTACTTTGCAGCCGGTGCAACCGACACATTCGCAGGTGCGGAACGCCGCGCCGGTCGTGTATGTAGGACCATGGTGCACGTCCCAGAAGACCACTACCGGGTGGCCGACCAGGCTAATAATGACATAATGCGGTCGCGCGTGCAGAGGGTGCGCCGCCTATAGAGAGCCGAACGCTGTAATTAATATTAAGTATCCAAGTCCGAGATAGGTATTGCGTGTCCATATACGTCTTAGCGGGCCTTGGCGAATATGCGGATGTATGGGCACTCCAGGGGCGCGGACAAATAAGACTGTAATGGCCCTTAACGAGATACGATCGGAACGTTCATGCGGGGGATGTTTCAGGGTGCGGAATGCGCCTGACGTGCGCGCAACGAGAGCGTATGTGTGCGTATGTGACGGTCATCCGTGCAGCCGATTCGCGGATTATTCACGTACGTAATCTCGTATACGTATGTACGTACGTATGCTGCATGTTTAACGGCCTGGTCACGCGCATGGATATTAATTCGGTTAAATCGCGGCGATAACCTCGGCAGGATGGTACGTCGACGTACTTTTATCGATTAATTGATAATGGCTCATATAATATACGAATGCGTTGACGTGTCTGCGAAGCGACAAAGACGGTCGTCGGAAATCCATAATTAATTAGCGCGCCACATTGAAAGGCTGCCCGTTTGTTGGTCGTATCTGATATCATTTATAAGCACGATAATTAATACTGGCATCAGATTGGATCGTTGCATATAAAATGTTTTCGAAAGTGTCAGTGTTTCGCTTTTGCAAAATAAATTGAACATATAAAATTCTATATATAATAAATAAAATTTGCTAATAATCGAATATTACATATTTTAATCACGTTAAAATAATTCCGCTGTAAACGCGTGCTTCAATTCTCGCAAAATGTTTTTGCAGTTTTTCGAATTGTAATAAATATATAGCGCAAACGGTTGCAAAATTCAACTCTCCGCTACTCGTATAATTAATACCATTATTTCGCGAAATCATATACAATGAAATAAATTGCGGAAGGCTGTTACGGCGGAACGTACCATTGAAAATAATCAAAATAAATCTTAAGCCCCGGCATAATCGTTATTTTAATACTACTCTGCGCTCGAGGGATGAAGCTCTCTTTCCGTCGCGCGCTCACATACATAGGCAGACACTCGCGTGGTCGCATTATTGAGCACTTCGACACGAGCGAAGAAAGCTCATCCGTGTCGACGGGTGCTTTTAGAAAACCATTAAACAGGCGTCGGCCTCGTGGCACTGGGCTTTTTCGCAGTGATTTCACATGATTAAATCAACGAGCTGAAAAACACCATCGAAGAAACGTTTCATATTAGCATAAAAGTTAGATCTGATAGTGCATTACGATTGAGAAAGACTCGAGTAATATGAAAATTTAAAATCACTGCGTGGACTATATTCGAGATTAATCGAGATATTAGCAATAATTACAAAATTGTTGGTTAGATTAGATTAGGGTTAGGTCAGGTTAGATTAATTTATTTAGCATTTGCTAAAATTACATTAAAATATTATTTCTCGCGAATAATTTTATACCTTAAACAAGAATATATATTTTCGCTGCTAACGTTAAACGGTCGAGTGCCAGACGCAATGTTTGGGTTGAACAAAGAAAAATTCCGGCGAAATGGACCTGCGGATATTTATTCAAGCCGCGTTGCTCGGTCGTGCCGGTCTGTACTCTCGGTTCGTCGCCGAGGTGTGAGATAAAAATATATGACATTAACGCACGCCACGCCCCCGTCAACTTTTAGCATTATTCCAACGGGTTCCGCGGGTCGTCCTCTTCGTCGTCATTCCCTCGCATTACGCAGTTATCCTGTGCAACATCGTCAGGAATCGCGCAAATGTGCAACATTTGCTAAAATTGCGCGCGCGCAAGCATCAACATTATACACACAGCAGCTTTTACACGTGGTGAATCACGCGGTCGTGGATGGTCGCGCTGGGGTATGCACGTGTGCACTGCACGTGCGGCTGCTGGTGACTATGTGGTTCACAGGGGAAATCCCTTACGACGTGCCTTCATTTTATTTTTCGAGGTAAACGCTCGCCCGCGGATTTACCGCGTAAACCCGAGTACGTTTTCTTCTCTCTCCTTCGCGCGCACGACGCGGTCCTTTGTTCGTTCCCGTATATTATTCGTCGTGAAAAACTGAACGCGTGCGAAGAAATTCGATATAAAGGATATAACGCGGTACGTTACGAAACTATTTACGGTCATATTTGTATCCAAAATAAATATATCATAAAAATAAATATGCCACAAAAATAAATATTCGTAATTTACTATAATATTATGATGTGAAATGCAGTGTGTTTATTATATTATAAGATTCTTGATGGGTAACGATAAGAAATTTGAATTGTAGAAAGGGTACAGTTAAATAGTTTACTACAACAAAATATATTTACATCTATCTATAAATTATTAATTTTGCGTATAGAATCCAAATTGAAAGTGTGAACGATAGGAAATCAAATTGTTTCAGAAAATTCCGTAGTTGAATGAGGAAAATGTGTCTTCTATCTGATTATATATATACGCCTCTTCAATATACACAGTTTTTAAGTTCTTGGCGCAACGGCTATTAAATGACCGAAGCTGCCGTACGAACTCGCGATAAACTGATCTCGCACTTACATCCGGCGCATCGGATGCATTTGTCGGCGCAATGTATGCGAGAATTGAGTGCGGCAGGCACTCGTCGTCCGAGGCGGCAGCAACGGTGAGCTTTTGCCACCCCTTTTCTACTTTATTTGCTTGCACTGCTTTGCAGCCACGGCGCCCGCGCCGCACCGAGGCGGCAGCGACGGCGGCGGAGGTGACGGAGGCGGGAATGCGGGGTGATATTTTTCACAGAGAGCCCGGTGTGCCTTCAACTGTTATTTCAACGAAAATTCGCCAACGGCTCGCCATTGTCCCCGGTTAGTGCGGCGCTTTTGCCCCGGCTTCCACATATTGTGCGACAATTTTTTTCTCCCCCCGTCCTCCCCGACACACCGGGCTACGCGTCGCTGCCAACGTATACGAATATGTACGTCACGATTTTTATGCTTTTGGCCCCGGCCAACCAACGGCGGATATACTTAAGGTCCGGCCGGTTGACTTGCGATCGATGAACGACGAGCGAAAAAAAGAAAGAAAGAAAGAAAAAAAATACAGTCACGCGGCGCGGCACCCGAAGGACCATCGCCACGAGATTCCGCCGAGAAGCTGACTACCGGCGCGGCGAAGTGAATTTTTGTTTCCCTGCTCTTTTTAGCGATTACGCCGAGTGGAGTGGAGTGGAACTCTGCACACCGGAATGCAGTTACTCGCGAAAATCGGGTTTATCGGAAGTCGTTGGACCTTGCTTTGCGCGCGCGCGACTTGTGCTCCCGCGAGGCCTGCATTACAAGGAACGAGAAGTAACGCGGAAGGGAAGAAGCTATAAAGTGCTTAAACTTCACCGAAACTACAGATTTCGATAAAGTACATCCAATACGTTTATTGTTATTTGACAAATAAAAGCGGGGAATGTGAATTTGTCCAACTTAAATCAATTTCCGATTTCGAACGATATATGTGCAATGTGGTAAATCAAATGAAATTTCATAAAAGTAAGGAACCTATCGTGGATTATTGCTTGCTGTTTATAAAACAAAAGATGAAATACGAATATCAAAAATCGATGTCCACGCAATTAATATTTTCGAAGCTTCCTATGTGTGACACATCGTAAGGCGCTTTGTGAAAGGAACGAAGAAATATACACAGGCTTAAATAGTATAACTTGAAAGTTTAACTTTAACATTTATTGGCGTCTTTAAACTGACAATGAAGTTTGCTCATGGGCAGTGCACACAAAAACACACACAGAAAAATTAAATATTAAGTTATTTTAAAACCAAATTCCCCCATGTGTTTAACTTCGTATTTAACTTACCGCGACCTATAATTAACTAGAAAACTAGCCTCGGGTTGAAGAGATTCACGTGTCTTAAAGTTCTGTGAACGGACACACTTGACTGCCCTTCTGAGAAGACATCGAGAAGTTCTTGATAGGATATTAATTCCAATTCGCAATTGACAATAATTTGTCATCAATTTCTTGTGTATATTTACTTTGTTATCTAAACTCTGTCTTAAAACATTCATTTAATTATTTAAAATTACATTCATTATAATACGTATAATTACCTAGGAGGGGAAAAATAAGATCTCGCCTTGCAAAAATTAAGTGCACCCAGAGAAAAATTGTACATCGTCCTAAATTTATTTTTTATTGTATTAAGACGAACGTCGGCGGGAACGGAAACGAAAGAGGAGATCTTAATTTGTACGCCTAGGCATATCGAGGTCGGGTGGAAAATATTTTTCCCCCCCTATAAGTAAGCTTGGAAGAAGCGGGAGCAGAAGCCGTTACGAGAACCATCTTCTTAAAGAGATTAGAGCAAAATTAAATTTTTCATCGCGTCGACCTCCCTTTAATGATGATAACCGAAAAGACGAGGATTGCTGCGCGCTGGGCGAATCCTACATTTGCATTTTATAATCTTCGAAACAGCGATATTGCGCGCGAAATGTTTTTCTGTTTACTTTTTTATCTCTCGCTTTACAAAAAACTGTAAAAATTTCTTGTCAAAAACTAGAGTGTTTACATTTCAGTATTGACATCCAACGCACTCCTCTTGCCAATTTCGGTATGGACACGGTACTGAAAATCAGATACAAGCGCAATATTTAACAAAAATGTTAAAACATGTTTTTGTGTACATACTTGCGCTCTAAGAATAAATAGATATTAAAACCTTTTTTACGTGGTTTATTTTAAAGCAAATTTTATTTTAACAGAATTTAATAGAATCAAAATTTATCAAAACTTTTACTGAAAACAATCATTTATTTTTTCAGCAACTTGCTGTATATACGATTTGGTGCACAATGCTAGGAAGCACGAAAATAATATTAAAATTTTTCGTATTTGCATAAAGCGCATTCAACGCACGTTGAAAATATTTGTTGTTTTTATAAAAGCCTATGGCAACGTTTGTTATATAAATACTACCTGTAAATAACAGTCTCGCAATGAGCGAGATTTAACATTGAATCGCGATATCTATCCAAAGATGCAATTCAAGAAGACCCTTTTCGCCTTGTAAGAATTTTCTCGCCAACCGAATTACTATTTTGCTCTTCGACGTCCTTCCTTGGCATCCTTCGCCTTTATTCCGCGAAAATCAAGTATTACTTGTCAGCCCCGCGGGGACGATGTCGTCTTTGATGATAGATATTGCGTTTCCCGCGTGCACGAATGGATGCCATCTTGAATTACAGCCGACCACCATGGAATTGAAATGAAAGATTTTTTTCTTATTCTTTCGCGGTTACTAAAATATATCACGTAGGTATTTGGAACAAAATAACGCTCGTAGTGATTTAGAATTTGTCAAGAAATTTAAAACAAATAAGAAATATTTTAACACTAGAAATGGTTTTTTTAACACTAGAAATTTTTTTTTTAACGAGTAATAAGCTTTTGCATATAAAACTTATTTTAACTGATTTACCACGGATATATTTTTAATAAAGGTCTTTTAATAGACTTTTCAAGAAATTTATATAAATTTCCGTCTTTTCTAATTAATAACACAATATTCCCGAATAATATTATTTGAAATAAACTTCCACTGCAAGAGGGTAAATATATTCGTGGTTAAAATAATAAATTTTATTGAGACATATATATATTTAATAGCGATATATCAACGTGATATAATTTATAGCGAAATCATTTAGCCAGACACGAAGATAACGCACGCGCGCGTATATCGAAAACAATTTTATCACACAGTCTCTCGCCAAATGCGGTATGTATCAGTATTAATTTTGCGTTAATTTACGATAATATAAATTTCAATTAAGCATGCCTTATGTGCCGGCACGCCCACGGCTGCGCGGGCGCCTCGTCACAATGCCAGCGCGATTTCACAATGCGGTTCGTCAGAAATCCATCGCAACAACCGCACGGCACAATTAAATCCCAGTTACGTATATGCCCCCGTATCATGGCATGCGTAAAGTAACGCAATAAACGCAATAAACGCGTAATTTCCAAATGCGTATTAATCAAACGCAATTCCGTGCGCGCATACGCGCGGATTATCAAATGCCGTTAACGTAAACAGGGGCGTTATAGTGCGAAATACCGCGAAACAAACGTAGCGCACCTCTCCCGGAGAGGAACATACTAATCGTGACTCGCAGTCGCGGGCTAATTTTTCATCCGTATACGAATCGATGGTGCGCGGGCTGTCACGTGCCGGAAAGCCGGCTAAAATAAATCCCGCGATCTCGAACGGAACGCACGGTTACACCGATTGCAGTAACGACGATGACGATGACGACTCGTGGTATCGACAAATGCGTTTGACAAAGCTCTCGTTCTTGTTTTTTTTTTTACCCCAGCTCGCCGGGACTCTCCGCGAAACGCGGGTCGGCACGAATGGAATACATTTGCCGAGAACAATGGCGAGTTTTCCGCCGACAACAAAGGCGCGGGCCGGCCTGCAATTACTTGCTGATAGACGCGCGCGATAAATATTCGAATCGAACAGCGAGATCGTTGGTTTTGAATGGTGCGAAAGCCGATGTAGCAAATGCAGGTTGCCGGAAATGGATGTGATTAATCCATCGATCCCGTTAGCAGCTGGTTGTTGCCTCTCCCCCCTCCCCTTCCCCTTTTTGTCAAATTATTACTTTTCTTTCAACTTTGTAACGATCTGTCAAAAATAAAATTTTGTTTCCCGAAGGATATTCACGAAGGGTATTCGCGCAATTATCGAATGTATTTGAATAAAACGAAATTTCATCCTTTTACGCTGGTTAAATATTTTACATCATTCAATATTAACGTAGCTTCTCTTTATCGATTGTATAAAACCGTTGTCATACCTTGTTGAAGTTTTCCAATATTAGCTAACAAAGAACGGCGAAAGAATCGTAGAAGATAGATGGAACATTGTGCTCGCCGCGCGCGCGAGCGTGTACAATTTACCACCTTTAAATACTTATTAATAGGGGTAAAAATCGATATTTATATCGACACGGAGTTAGTATCCCCTGGGACCGTTGAATTTTAGAAAAAAAGGGGGGAGATACCTACTCGAGGCTTTTACAAGGAGATTAAACGTGGTTGTAAATTACATGGGTTATTTTATTTCTACGATGTAAGGCTGCCTCTATCGGATGATTAATCATTTTGCGAGAGTAACCAGAGAGAAACCCGAGCGCAATTTATCCACAACGACGTAATTGATAGTTGGTAATCGATAGCCATGAGCGAGACGTTGATAACAATTTCCCGAAGCAGCTAACAGAGTTGTCGTCACAGATGAACAGTTCTTTTTAAACAACGTAAGGGAAAATGAAGAGTACTACGCGAAAACTTATTTTCTTATACGCGACATATATCTATATATCTCGACCGTAAGTTTGAAAAGAAATGAAAGAGACGAAACTTGGAATTAACCAGGAAGAATAAGAATAGATACGTGACCAAATTTCAAAATATGACGACGAAATTTAAGGTAAATGTCTGGACACGTATCTATGTCTGGACATTTTCATCATTTTAGTCCTTAAATAAGTTATAACGCGAATTAAAATCAAAGAGAGAGAATCAAAGGTAAAAATATTTATATCTTGTATTATATTTTTATCTTTGATTTTAATTCGCGTTATACTTATTTAAAAACTAAAGTGATCCATAAAGATGTCCAGACATAGGTTTTATAAATATCCCGGCATTGGTATATTACGCTATTCGTAAATATAATTGTGGCAACAAGAGGATAAATTATAAACAATTGCAAATACAAGTGAAGAATATTTTAAACTATATATAGTTTCACGAAATTAAGTCTGCATCTCTTTCTCTCGTTCCTCGGATCGGATCGGAATAAAAGTATGCAGATTAGAGCACGTATTACATTCGACGCGGGCAAGCTCGAAGTCATCCGAATTCCAAGCGACGAAATTTATACGTTTCTACGAAGGGCACTCGAACAATTCGGGAACGCTTTCTCGACGAGCGCATCGAAATGGAGCGGAACGAAGAGACGCTCGTCCGTCGTCCCGATAAGCCGCTTTTCCTCGTGCCGCGATTTTATTATCGGCTCACGGAGTTCCTCTCTCACGACTCGGGAAATGTTGCAGACTCCATGAAACGATCGGCAAAGGGAGTCAGATTTCTATCCTACTTCGGTCGTATACTACCTATAAATGTTTAACGTCTCTCTCTCTCTCTCTTTCTCTCTCTCTCTCTCTCTCTCTCTCTCTCTCTCTCCCCCCTCTCCGCCCTCTTCGACGTCGTCGATGGAATCGGTGAGCATCTTTCGCGGCTCTTTGTCGGCTACCGTCTTGCGAAGGAACATTTATTGCTCCGCTGCACTTTCCCCGAGACTGCAACGAAATGACGGAAGACACTAGGAAGCTTATTGTTAGCGGAGTTCTCTCTGCTTTAGAAGGAGCCGCGATATTTATTTATCTTTGATACACCTCTAGCTATTTATACGAATTACTGTTATTACAAGTTAAAAGCAGAGACTCAAGATATATCCGACTTGACCGAATTTGGCTCTCATTTTTCATTGGAGAAATGGCAAATTGTTTACTCATCCGATCTGCACTGATATGAGAGAAAACTGAATGATTTGTTCGCAAAATAGAATATTTTGCAATAATATAGAAAATATTTGCTATTCTCTTCTATCTCTTGCAGAGAAAGTTAGGAATTTATTTACAATTTCTAAACAATTGTGGTTTTTGCGCGCATCAAACTTCGATCATGAGCAATAAGAAAAAAATTTCATTCTCAATAGACTTATCATATCTACTTCTCAATAGAACATAGAGTGACAAATTTTGTGGATTTGCGAAACTTTGTAACACGTTATATAGAGGTGGCTTCTGCTATGCCCTTTCGCGCAACACGTGTCTACGAAACGTCACACGCAAACGTTACGGTGGGTATGTGGGTTAGCACGGCGATCTCTCACACTTTCGACGAAAACACAACCAATAAACAGCGCAGCCGCTTGCATATGCATATCGGACGCAATCCTCCAGCGACCGTCCCCGCTTGTTTGGTCCATCGGACAGCCGGCTGCTGGTCGGAACAACGGATACTTCTAGAACAGGCACACAAGGCACGATGGACATCCGATGGGGTTCGGACCGATATACATATAGATACTCGTACATTAAGCTTTAGATTACGTGACTCATCACGCAGAGTGGGGCTTAATGCTGGCGCTTGTTAATTACATGCAGTCTATTCCGCCCGCTTTCACCTCCTCCGCCTCCTCCTCCTACTTCTCCACCTAGCTCCCATTTCACCCCTTTCCCGCGACGCTCCACTATCCTTCATCCTCGGCGATCCTGACGTCTGCGGAATAACCGGCAGAAACGTTGGGCATGAGGTGCGCGAGATAAGCTTCGCGCGAGATAAACCACGACGAGAGAGCGACGTAAAATGTGAGTTAGGTTCCGTTTGCGGACTTTTTGGAAGGATTTTCGGGGGCAAGCGAGGGCAAGTCCGCGCTCTTCTCACGTTGGAAAAACGCCGCGCGCGCTTATTTGCCAGCGAAATTATTTATCAAGAGGGAGAGTACCATATATTGCTCTCTAAATCTCATAGAGTGATTGCGATGGTCACTCCAAAAGAGAGAGTTGTCTCTAATTTCAGTAAAGGTAGGAGTGATACAATCTTGGCTCTAAAGTTATAGTGAGTCATTAAAGATCGACTCTAAAAGAGTGAAATTTTCCACTTATAATTGTAGAGTGATATAATTCATGGACACTGATCTACTGCACTCGAAAAGAGTGCCCATTCACTCAAATGGAGTGCGATTTCACGCCAACTTATAAAGCGCAATTTTACACTTGTATTTCACTCGTTTTGAGTGTAATATTTCACTCTTCGACTTTTAGATACAAAAGGACTTTTAAAGTGTTTCCATTTTCGTCGCATTTATATTTACGCCGAATGCGAATGCAATAAAAAAATAAACTGCGTATTATCGCGCGAGGTGCACGTTGTTTTCAGATCTCACAGGCAAGGACGGAAAGCTATGCATGAGAAAATCTATGCACGAACGGATACGCCATGCAGGCATGGCGGTACTGCCGTTACATTATGCGACATGTACTTCGTTAAAATGCTCCTAAAGAATCGCATACGCGTGTCTCACCGTCAGCTCTTGTTATTTCCATAAAATGTAGTCGCCCTGCCATTTCGTCCCGCTCGTCATCCGGTAGCTCTCGCTACCTTCAACCTTCTGTCCCCGTATAGCGCTGCCATCCCTCATGCTTGTCACTCGCGGAATAAACCGGGAAGAGTAGGGAAACGCCACCGGAAATTATCATCCGCGTCAAGCCGCTATATTCAAATGACCGTGTCTCTGCATCGCGTCTCTTTCACGAAGACCGAATATACATATATATATACGGAATGAAAAAGAGGCATCGAGCGAAACGGAAAAGAAGATACTTATATTTGCCATTAATTCCCGATTAAGCTGCACCGCCACGGATTTAGACGAAATATCTTACTATTTTTATTATTTAAAATATTTGAGTTAAACTTTCATGACTGTTGTATAACTGTCGGGTTCGGTGGTAGCGGCGGCAGCGGTCTAACCCAGTTTTTCGAGAACTTAAGTAATTAATTTTAAAGTCGGGAAAATTAAACTTGGACTAATTTGCGAGCTCTTGAAAAAGTAAGGGTTTATGTTGCACCAAATATTTCCACTGTACCCGAGTATATATATTACTCCATTTTTAGCTCTCGAGAGAGATTTGTGTGACATTTTAATAACATCCAACTCTCGAGCGCTCCACCTCCGGCTATAATCAACCTGTGTGTGTTCTCTGGTTTAGTCAGACTTCATGTGACTCATAATAGTCACCAAATAAACCATGGAAAACACAAGCTGGGCGCACAGATGGGAAAATATTGAAAAATGGAAAATCATCGAATTTTCAACGAGAGAAACCGCGACGCATTCTAGGACGACACATTTTTGCCGTGTAAAAACGCGAAACAGTAGGATCATGTCGTTTCGTGCCTTGGAATACGCACGCATATACGGATAGCTCGCTCTAAAAACTAGGACGAACGTGATTGGCTTTTTTCCTGAATTTATTGTGCGTTCTCGTTGCCTCATACGCGGTTTTGATGAACCCACTTCGGTTTACGTGCCTCCGAGGAATCCGGTGAAAATAAAGAACCGCACAAACCTCGCTCTGGCCAAACAAGTTATTTTTAACGTGGATTTCAGGATCTCTCTGTTCGCGTTATATTAAAGTTTACGAGACAGAAGAATAAATCGCGAGCAAGGTCAAAAGTTAATAGGGTCATATAAAATTGATGAAAAATGTTGCAAACTAAAAAATAATAAAATATTCCTTATACGGTCATACAAAATCGCGAAAAATATTAAAAACAGAAATTAAAATACATGGATCTCGAAAGGACTTTTCATATCTGTAAAAAAACAGATGTAATACGAAGATTATCTGCAACCGAGATAAATTAGCAAAGATGTATCATTAAATCTTTATCCTAAGTTGTACGAATCCTTATCGTAAGAACTACAAGTTTTTGCAGATTACCAGATCTATATAATTTCTCCAAATGGGAATTTTGCATAATTCCAATGAGAAACCCGTCCAAGAGATTATACTCTGAATCTGTGTGGATTCGAGTAATGTGACACGATTTACGTGAAAGAACTGATTGTGAGATTTTTCAAGTATACGACACTCGCATTTGAAGTGATCACTCAGCATTGCATGAGATACACTTTTTTCATCGGCAGCAGAAAGACACAGATATAATTGCCGTGAAAAGCGAAGTTTCTGAATTCGTTTCACTCGAGGTATTAAAAAAAATTTTGCAAGCAGAAATCAGAAGTAAGGTCGCGTTTACGTTTTTTTCCATGCACCACTTGAGCGCGAAGCGAGGCGTTATGTGCGCCGGGTTACGCGCGCTGTAAAATAATGCATACGGAGCGGGGGCGTTAAAAAAAAGAGAGGGAGAGAGAGAAAGAAAGAGACAGATTGGACGCGCCAGGGCACGCCAGGGTTTACTGTCGCTGCGCCCGCCGTACGTGACCTTTTCCTTCATCCGTGACGCAAGGTACGAACGCGGTATTTCACGGTAACAGTGGTGATAAATCGCAAAACGTGATCATTCGCGCGTCCTCCGCGCGCCGCTGACGGGTCTATCGACCGTCGCGTCCGCGTCGGCGGGATCGCATCGCCGGAATCCCGGCAATGCCATCGACGATGAAGTCCTTTGGGCTCGCACTTAATTCAGCTTAATGCAGCGCTCTCGAGGGTGAAGCGCTGTTCGCCGGGTGGAAAGCGGACCGGCTTCATCCTCCGTCCGTTCCGGAATCTTTCCGAGTTGTTGCACGATCTCCGTGAAACAGAAGGATATCTTCATGAGTGACGTAGATGTGGCGGATAGTTTTGCAACTGGACGAACTCGATATGTAATCGTTTGCAACAATTTTATTCCGAAAACACGAAGCGATTCGCAATTAGACATTTTATATTGAGTATACTTCGCGAAAATTGCCTTATTGTTAGAATAGTAGAATAATTGTTATTGGAAATGACAAACAATTTCATTATTAAATATTATGGAAAATTGAAAGATGGACTCATAATATTAATGACATTTAATTTAGAAGTCGGAATAATTATCAACGTTGTATTTAACGACATAAATTTGATGCTAGCAAAACGTTCTCCTGAGCTGATTTTGTCATGTACGCGTGAAAGAATAACGTTTCACTATCATGGAGAACCGCACGAATCGATGGGAACTTCAAAGAGAACTCACGGGAGGAGACCAATGCCCTACGTTTTGCTATAATTAGTGTAAACGATAAAATATTACAAAGTGATCTCGCCAGTAGCTCATTAGCCCTCATTTGGAGAGTCTATTGGAGTTTCCCAATGACAGTCTCCTACATCAAAAGCGACCGTTCCTGAGGGATTACGTTGTTGAATTCACAAAATCTTCATATGCCAGCAAACGTTACCTACTAACGTTGAAGACGTATAACCTTGCAATAAACTAGAATTCTTTTATTGTAACGTTATATATTAACTATTGAATAACAAAAAATAATTAACGGTAAACACTTTAGTCAATACAGTTAATATCGGATACAACAGACATAAAATGAAAAAAAGTAAAGTTGTTTGAGATTTGATGTATCAATTTACCAGTTTTATCTTTCAATAAGCAAAAAACTTGCAGAATCGAATAAACTCCAGCAGATGAATATCGCTCCGAATTGAAACTTTCATCATCGAGCGTTCTTAATCACGACTCGGCAACTTCCCGCACAATGAGGAAATTAAGAGCAAGCGTGGAAAGGCGCGAGACGCGAATTGCGGGGATAGGTATTTACGTAATACATTTGCGATCGTTTGCCTATTGAAACGTCGGGTGGTTTGAAAAGTTTCAGTTGGAAGACGCGAGACAGAGAGAGGGAGGGAGAGTCCCACACCGTACGTTCCCCTTTTCAGACTCGATGACTTCGCGGAACGCGCGCGGAGAGCTTGCAAACTTTGTCTTCATGCTCCCATTAGACGGAGCGGGATAAATCACCCCCCATTTCTATTGTACCCGGTTTGCGAGGATATATCTCGTCTATCGCAGCCGCGGGTATACGTGAGCGGAGTTAGGATCGCGGCCGGGCGATAACCGGTCGTTACTCGACATAATTTATGACTGTGGTTTTGTAAAAATCCGTAAAGCATGAAATTATGATAAAGGCACTCTCCGGCCGGCCTGGCGTTCTCCCCTCCTCTCCTCACCCTCTTATTCTCGCGGTGGGAATAGAAAGGGGGTGAAAGAAAAAAAAGAAAAACAAAACGCCGCGCCTGGCCGGATTAGAGAAAGAGCGTATAATAAATTTCCGGAAATTCCACCGACCCGCGGAAATTCAATTTCGAGATAATTAACTGAGATAACTTACGGTCTCTATATAAGCGGGACATCGGCGAAGTACATTGATATATACGTTACGCGCTTTTATCGGACGCGCTCCGGCTACGTAAGGACAGGGGAAAAACGAAGAGCCGGTGTCACGCCCGCAAGGCGAAATTAATTAAAAGCGCCCGCTTTTGGGCGCTTTTTTTTTCATCCCCCCGGTGCTCGCCCGGGCGGCCGCGCGCAATTAGCATAAGCATTTGAAATTCATCGCGGGAGAGCAATTGGCTTGTGCCATGCGACTTTATCCGCCCGCGATCTCGCGACGTTATCTCGGTGACGAATTAGTCAATACCAATTATACGGATATACACAGCGCCGCGATGTACACGTTGGACGTTGGACGTACCGTTTTACGCATCCGGAATGATTTAAATGATAAAATTGCCTCGCGAAACTCGCCCCTGCCGCTGTTGTTATTCACACGTGATGGCAAACTAGCCCTTTGACCCATATTTCAACGCGCTGAACGATTTTCAATGTTGCCAGAGTTAATATTCCATGAGATCAATCCGTAACTCCAATTCATAATTTGCACAATGTGTGTACGACTCCGCCCCATGTAGTCGAATATAATCTCCATTTACCGATAAATTTCCATTTCAATTAATGCGTTCGATTATCGCCGCGTATATCTTATACGGTTAAACCCCAGTTGCGCAATGTTGGATAAAGCTGCGGCTTTAAACACGTCGTAACGGTATCGCGCTTGGCAATCGTGCGGCCCGCGAATCGGTCCTCTGCGACTCGTGCGCTGGCGAGCACGCAAACCCGGCTCTCGAAATTAATCGCGGCTTCCCGTAAATTCGTCCGCGCTATCGTGCCTTCTTTCCACGGCGGGTCTTAACGGCGGGAATTAATGCGGCCGGATAAATCGCTCGCTGGCGAGACGCATAACAATTTCACTGATCACGACGATGCGTCGGCCACGAGATGGACGTACGGCCGCGTCAGTTTGCCCTCACGGTGAATTTGCGCTGGCATATAATCGCGTATTGCTGGCTCAGTCGTTGTTAATTACGTGCTCATCGCGGCCGATCGATCGATCGTCCGGGAATGATCGGGCGGACCAGGGGCGGTCGAAAGCGCATGATTTCGTGGCATCGTGGAAGCGCGGTTAACAACCGCGGGCTCCGAACGAACGTGTACACGCTACTGCGTAAGGCAGGCAATCAATCTGGTTGGAAAATCAGGTATTACGAGGCGGCGATTGTGGATGAGCGATAGATCCATGGCGAAATGACCAACCGCTGGACTATTGCGTTGACGCGCGATGATAAAAATGGTACGCATACGATGCATTGACGTGGGTAAACGCATACGATCGTAAAATAATATACAAAATAACTATCGAATTCAGCACTGTAATTCTGGGCAACTGAGAATGCTGCTTTTGCAAGATGTACGTGTTATAGCAAAGTCATGATATAGAAGGACTAAGGTGCATTATTTGATCAAAACTTATATAAAAGAATAAGCTCTATTCGGATGTTTTAGATGGTATTTATATATCCATATGACTATAATTAATAGTCATTAATACAACAAATATAAATACGTAAATTAGCAGAAAAATATATAATGTTTTAAACATTGCACGAAAAGATTACTTACAAAATAAATTCCAGTTAAAAACTAATACAAAAGTTCGTTATTAAAACTTGAAATGACTCGAAGGACGATGAGAATGTTAAAAAATCATTAATGCGTCATGTATACTGATGTCGACGGTAGGAGCGTGATCTTTCGCCGCTCCATTAAAGTTCTTGATTAGGAAGCTTCGCTGTTTCTTTCGCAAGACAAGAAAAAAAGAGAGGAGAGCGGGAAGTCTGTTCGCTTCCGCGTTACTTTGTTCCACCCTTTTCGAAGCCGTCTGCCCGTAGTTTCGTTAAACGATGAAGCCCTCGCTGGGCTTACTTCGTCTTCTCAACCTCGTCCAACTTTTTACCACGCCGTATCCTTCCGCTCGCGTCCAGAGAGAAACTCCGGTTCATCCGTCCTCTCTCCAAGCTCTGTCGATATTGCAAGAATCGAAGGAGCCTTTCTCGTTTTGCTCCTAGTCAAGCCGCCACTTTACGACATCCCGCTCGACCCTGACTTTTTTTCGCGAGGTATGCTCGCTTCCGAGTTCTTCTTAAGCGAAAACATTTAACAAACCGACGAGATAAATTCTCTACGAAACTTTTCTTGCACACGCGCATAAAGTTAATTATGCAAAGTTCGATTTAATTGAAAACTTTATTTCGGCTTTCAATAAGGTCACATATAAAGAACGATCTTGAGATCTTTGCGCAATTATCATTTTCATTCGATATATTTGAATCAATATGTCCAATATTATTTTTAATATCTTCTAAGGTAAAATATATTTATATCCAATCTGGTTTCTATAGCACAAAACATTCATCAAAAATTCTAAACGGATAATATAAAAAGTTCGTATTTTGATCCTAAAAAATTAAAAGCGGACAACGGATTTTTCCGAGTCACATAAATGAAAAAGCTGAGAGAGCTTTCGCAATCTCAAAAATAAATAAAGCCCGGAGCCCCCTCAGCACGGATCGGTAGGGGGAAGATTGATTTTATCCATTAAGACAACGACCATTGTAACATGAACCTCGAAGCCGCTCTTCCATAAAAAATACATTAATCTATGGGGATGCCTTTTACGTACAATCCCACGCCGTGGGCTCTCTCTCGGAGCGTTCTTTGCTCGTAATAACCTCCGGTCCATAACCGATTGTTTTTCTGACCAAACTGACAGGTTGACGTCGACAAACCCCGTTCAACGTCATCATCATAAGATCAAAGATCGCGCTAGCCCGCGAATGAGTTTCCCACGTTATTAAAAATACAAACGCGGCAAAGCGCAATCATTGTCTGCCGGCGCAACGTCTGATCGATATACGTGTCTAAATTAAAGTCTGATGAAGCGACAAGCGATCGAATTATTTCTCAAACAATACATTTACTGTAAAAGTAAATTGCAAAAACTCATTTACATAATTGTCGTTTTCTTCTTGATTCAGGTACTGTATTGATTTAGAGATACATTCTATTTTTGTATATTTATTTTTAAGGAAAATCGTTATTTATTGTCCCTAATTACAATAAATCTTATTTTTGTCCTCTTGTTCTTATTTTCGTTTGCCTCTTTCTCAAGACGCGCTTGACACGCATTAATAAATATAACCGTATTTCATCTGCCAACATATTATTTCCTTCGTATCTATTTCGAGAGATAAGTTGAAGTTAATGTTTGAAGATGACGCGAAGAAATGTCTGACGCTGCGTTTTCCGCTACTAGATATCAACATCGAGGGAGAGAAAAGATACACACGAGGAATGTACTATCAGGCGCACTATTACGCGATTCCGTCGCCCGGCGGATTATTTCCCCGGCGGCCCTCTTGCTTGCCTATTCAACACCAGCAGGAAATCAAAGGCTGCAACTCTTGGGCCCGCCCGATCGACCGACCGACGCAAACACCTATTTTGCGACGGGCGGGATCGTAAAACCGTCGCCGATTGCCGCACGACCAGGAGACCGAATGAAATTATAAGGCCGTAAAAGGGCGGCGACGCGAGCAGCACCTTCTTTCCACTCCCTTCTCACTTCATCACGATGCACGTCTCTCTCTTTCTCCCTACGCTGTGTCTCTGTCGCGCGCTATCTGGCGCACGTCGGATGCCGGAAATAGTGAAGGTCGAGAGGTGAGAGCGCTGGAAAGGGTGTCGGACGCTGCGGAAGCACGGGGATGCGGAATCGGGGCAGAATGGGGGAGGGGGGTCCGGAGGACGCGGAGAAGTGGCTTAATTGGCCGGTAATTGCCACTGTCTGCGCGAACGGCGACAATAGGACGCGAAGATTGGAACTTTACCAAATGACGTGGACGCGTCCGGAATACGTTAACAATAATTTCGTAATGGAGCGGGGGGACCACGAAATCAAGATAGCGGTCCGTGACATCTCGCCTAAAGTCTGCTGTATAATCTCAGGACAATTGCACAGAACAAATTTCTCGAGCCTTTGATAGTTTCTTTTATTAAAAATTTTAATATTCCATAATATTTTATATTATTAATAGTAAGTTATTTAATGCTTAACCCTTTGTTGTACAATTTTTTCTATTGAACAAAAATTTTGCTGAATTTTAATATATGGAGATTTTTAGGATTGCTAGTTGCAAATCTGATCAAAATTTAATAAATTAAAATGGCGGATTTAATATGGTAGCCAAATTGAAAAAAAATTAATTACCTATAAATACGTAAGATCTTTTCAAACTTCTGATTTTAAATTTGCAGTCAAAATTTGCAAATATAAAATAACGGAACCAATGTATCGAAGAAATTTTTGCCTTATTTTTTAACGAAAAAAGTCTAATTTAAATAAAAAAGAATATAAATATACCGCAAATATTATAAGTAATATTTCAAAATTCTTACAATAAAAGAATCTTGCAAAGTTTTAAATTCCTATTATAATGAAATTTTATTTTAGAGGTAACAGATGAATTTAGAAATTAGGGCCAGTGATAGGGCCAAAAAACGGAAAAATAATTACATATTTAAGTTATTCACATATACAAAGTCTTAGGAACATAACGATACCACATACATTACACAAACAATTATGAAATACGTAAAAAGAGGAAAAGAAGAAATTGATATATTCCCATAGGGATGCTATGCAACGAAGGGTTAAAGAGAGAATAAAACGCTATCGTTTATCTTTAATTTGTTTTATCTCACTTGGCGATCTGCGCAGTAATTTCCTCTCATCATTACAACACAGAAGAAATGCATGCTAGATAAATTCGATGTAAATCGAATGCCGTGCTGATGTATAAAAAAAATTGCATGATATATCGGAAAATCTAAGATATTCATCCTCGTGCATTCTTAGCTTCGCTTTGTCAGGAAGTTCAGCCGTGCATACCGATCGCGTGACGGCGGTAGCGAAATTTGCAGTTTTCCGGATGTTTTCTTTTCAGCGGGATGAACTCGAGGCGAGTGAGGGAGGGCAGATCGCATCGCGTATTCCGTGTCCGTCGCGAAAGCGCGGAGAATACACCGCGACGAAGGCGAGTTTTCCGATCTCCCGGCGGAAGATCGGATCTTTCGCTTCTTCCCGTAATATCTCTTTTCACTTCATTGAGGAATTCGCTTTACTGAAAGTAGCAACTGGGGCGAATCACGAATTCCCTTTCAACGTATATCGAATTATAGGGGGATGGTCTTGGGTGAAGGCGCGCGCACTTTTAAACCTGTTTTACGCCGTGAACTTTTGATAAGGTTTTCACGGCCCGATTTTGCCCCCCCCCCCCCCGGTCGCGTAAAGTTCATGAACCTTCGCAACACACCGTACGCACACACGCCGTTACACGCCATCATATAACACTCCCTCGTTCCACATCAATTACTGATCTTCTTAACGTGTTACGCTACCACCGCCCGCTCGTATTAATCCTTCAATCTTGTCACAAAATTGTAACTTTTCCCTTTATTAAATAATTTACGCTATTGTTACAAACTTTCATAAGCCGAGCTTAACAACACGTGTAACACGTAAATAGGTACTGTGTGAAGCCTCGTAAATACATCATTCTTTGCAAATATCTAACCTAACCGCTTCGCTTCTCGTATTTCTGTTTATCTAAAATTTATCAAAAAAGTTATAAGGAAAGTTGTAGTAATGGCTAAAATATAATGCATCCTATTTAAGTAATGATCAGTTCGATTAACTTTATTTAACTCTATTAAGTTTTCTTTAAACGTACTTTTATTTACTTTTTATCCTCTCCTGATTCCGAAAGCGACAGACAATTAAATTAAGATTGCAGTAATTGACGGCAGAGAAGTCGGTACTGAATTTATTTTCACGCTAGTTTCCAATCGCTCAATCAACGAATCTGGGTCAGAAAAACTCTGCATAAATGCCGTCTGAATGCCGACGTTTTCGAGTTATACGTTCAATAGGTGCGCAATCACTGGTACCCATGGCACAATGCAATGTATCTGCATCGAACTGCGAGAAACGTCTCACCGCGACATTTATGCTATCCACTAAGGGAGAACCCGCGTGAGTTCGCCGCGCCGCGCCGCGCCGCAACGTGTATTCGCGAGACCGCGTTGTGCATCAATAATATGCTCTTTTAATCGGCGATGCTGTTCGCGATGCTCTCAAATATGCTATCGCGCGGCTTAACCCCGGCGTAACGGGTATTTTATACATTCGCTTTGACGGCGTTATTCCGGTGCATTAGGTTCGGCAGCGATGGCGGCGGCCGTTGTCGACGCGACGCGAAATATATGCGTTCTCACGTACGTACGAAATAGGCGAGGTTAAAAAGTCCGGAAAGAGGCGAAAAAATCTCTGCAACAGCGGAGGAGCGACCGCGAGCGAGACTCTTTTTGCGCGCGTCGACGGTGAACGAGGGGTGGCGTGTGTGAGGGTACGCCACGGGGGACACGGGGGGGGGGGGAGAGAGAAAAAGTATGTATGTACAACGGCGCTCGGCAACGGCATTCAGATGGTAACGAGCGCGCGTTCATTGAACGACATCGGCAGTTTTGGAGGGATTTAACGATCCGAACCGTTCATGAAGCGATTTACGAGGTTTTTGGGCGCGAAACGCGGAGGCGCGTATACTCGTAGAAGGATTATTGCCGCCGCCGCCAGCGTTACGCTCCGCGGGAATTAATCGATAATAAAACTGACTGAATAAACCACCAACCAGTGATAGTGAATTACGGCCGCGCGAGATAACAGCGATACATTCACGCGCTGTCTTCGTGGTGGACGACGACGCTGACGGTGGGAATCTCGTTTACGGATTTCGACAGCGCGGCCGACGAAGTTGATGTATTTGCGCATTTCGCGCGAAAATCCCTTGTTTGTCTGTCGTGTGCACAAAGTGCGTGCGTTCGCCGGCCGATCGCGCGTAAACTCGCTCCGCTCCGCGCATATCCGAGATTGTGCAGTTGGCACAAAGCCCTCCGCTTCCTATATTTCGGAGCTCCGCGAGTATAAACAAGCCGAGAGCGCGAACGAACGGGCGCCGAAAGCAGAAGGAACAGGTCAAATGGGAAAGGGCTTTTGCAAGTGACTGGCGATAAATCAGAGATAGATGCCGACAATAAGCAACGAGTAATAGGGCGATTCGATGCTGCGCGAGCGATACCCGGGCCGACCTGGACGATCGGCAGAATATAATCGGCGCGCAACGGTCGCGACTCCCGGCAACAATGCGCTTTAATGTCGCGTGAAACGCGCGCGCGGTCCATCCGCTCCGACGGATCCATAGAAAAATTTTGCATGCGGCGCGGCGGCCGTAGAAAATGTCACGGTGACAGTTTGTCGATATCCCCCGTTGGGCCGGCAAATAATGGAACCGGGGGGTGAAAACATCACCGGGGACGACGAGCCAGAGCTTTGCGCTGCCAGACGTTTCGCGCGGTAATTCGGGATCTTCCTTCTTCACGGAGCTTGCGAAGGATCAAAATCCTTATATGTGGAAAGTTACTGGGCGATACGTCGTTTATCATATAAGCAGCTTTAAACTTGAATTTCTCTGTTTATCGTTCGACGCTAATGAGAAATATATAAAGCGTTCTCCATCAGTTCGGTTCAATCATTTCCAGAATTATTTGCAGACGAGAAACCTCTAATAAACTTTTATCGATTCTTTGCGATATTAGTATGAAATTAAATTTATACATGTAATCTAATAGAAATGTTGAAATCTCTAAAAACAAGAATGGAGGAAGTTGAGGTAATTTGAAACACGTGGACAAGTTGAACCATCACGATATCTAGATTATTAAATGTTACAACTTAGCGGACAGTAGTGGAATACCAGCTGCTGGACCGCTGACTTAATGTACAAAGCGGCAGCGTGGCACACCGTGTTATAAAGTTAAATTAAAACTGAAGATTTAAGGTTAGTATATAAACTTTTATTTTGCAGCCAATCTACTTCACAGAATCTTAGTCGCTTTTTGTTGCATGTAAACTTTAATGTAGTCCATTTAGCAAGTGTTGTATACATTTCTACCGTACATACAATAAATTAGAATTATATAATAAATATATCATATAATAATTATTATAGACTATTTTATTATTAATATACCTTAAAATACAATAAAAAAATTTTGTTTTCAAGATTAATAAAGTGTTTCACCTTGCCCAACATTGTCCAAATTACCCTACAAAATCTATTTTTTAAAAATTTGTTGCAACATTAAACACATAAATAAACGAAATTTGTTAGCGTAACACGTAACAAACATTTGGCATCACAACTCAGCGAAAACAAAGTTCAGTTATCTAATAATTTTCAAGTTATATCCTGAAAAAGGCGTAGGGTCCAAATTACCCCAACTTCCTTTATCTCTTATCCAATTCTTGAATTCTTACGATTTCAGGCTGCCAAATAAATGATACTTATTCTTTTACGTCTATTTCTCCTTCTCATCTACCACGATCACGAGCAGCGTGCTCGATTGATTTCGGCATGTAGGTTGCACGTGATCTCGATTCGTTCCGACCGCTATCGGTGGCACCGACTTTTCTCGTTCCTCGTTCGCGAAATTGTTCGATGCCAAAGGCAGGGTGGAATTAAAGAATTAGAGTTTGGCTGGCGCGAAGAGTAGAGTGGAGGAGCCGAAGGGCCGCTAATGAAATAAGCTGCTCCCAATCGCGCCGCGCCTTAAAGTAATTAATTGTTGTCGCGACGAAATCGTGGCGCAAATAGAACGGCGCAGATGGCCCGCGACGCGAAAGGAGAAAGCTCGTCGATGGGAGCTGCCGATAATCCATAATTCTCTCACCCTAAAGTAAGAAACTTTAGCCGCCTCTTGGCGCTCCGTATGTTTAAATTTCTACTGTCGCCGTTAAGACACTGTCGTAATGGCTACGCTATTTGCCCTTATCTTCTCTTCGTTTATAATTATATGTTTCATGTATTTCATAAGAATATTATATTACACACACTTCTAATTATGCACAAATTCTAACAAACCCCTTGAAAACGTGTCATCAATTTGTAAGTAAAATCTCCACCATAAAATCTGTGATATAAGTATACGATAATTTCTGTGAGATTGATAAGTAAATAAAGCAAATATTTTACTGAGAATACGTGACAAGACCTCTAAAAATTTATAGATCTCATCAATGCGAAAAGTTCCAAATTAATTGATGCTCGATCGAAGTGCATCTTTCAGTAGTGTCGTATTAATCACAACCTGATATTGTGTGGAATAAAGAGGAATTAGGAGCATGAAATTCGAGGAGAAATCTTGTATCCCGCGCTACTGGCAATTAGTTGTTGTCGTCCGGCAAAGCGTATAGAAGTACGAGACGAAACAGGAGATTAATAAGCGACAAGAAGACTCGGAGAATTTATTATCATCGTTAATCAGTAGCTCCTACCACACGCCACTAACTTCTCTCTTCCCAGCGCAGCGCAGACGACGTTTTCTTTTATTTTTCTCGTTTCGCTGCCCACGGGCTATTATTCGATGTTAAAAATCAAGTAAAATTGAAAAGAAAATGGGGTAAATCTGGTGACTGGCGAATACTGACAATTAAAAGAATGAAAACCTGTGTCTCGAGTCATCAAACTCGTAAACGATTCACGTAGCACAATTTTTAAATAAAATAAAGAGAAAATAACAAGACATGATAAGTAATTGATTAAAATGCTGTCAAAGAATTTAACTGTTATTGAAATAACTTATTACTTATTTTATGAAAATATGAAAAGGATTTATGCTCGATGCGTTTTTCTAAAAATAAAAGGGAAGATAATGTATTACCTTCTATGCATGTATAACTATTAACAGGATAACGAGTAAACACGCAACGTTATTATAATAATCGGATCACATTGACTATCTTAAAGACTTTAACAAAAATGCTCGTCGGCGCAAATAAAAACAGAATGCGCAAGGAAATGAAGATTATGTGATATGAAGAGAAGCTGAAGAAATAACTTCGATTTTTTTTAGTAGTCCTCATTTCTTAATGCAACCCTTTCTTTCCATTTCAACGTGTTTGCCATTGGGAATGCAAGAAGCAACGTGGTATTAAGCAATTTCAAAGGAATTAAAGAATACAATGATAAGATACATTTTTTCTCATCAGCGACAACCTCATTATGCGACGGGGCAATTAGTTCCGGCCACAAAGTACGTGGAGAAAGAGGCAAAACCTTTGAGACGAGAGTACCAAAGTGAAGCTTAAAGGTTCATTATTAATGTCCGCTTTTCAATATAAACTGAGGTTTCCGATTGTTCATTTCTCTTTTTATTCCCGATTGACAATGGTTTTTGCATCAATATACTCGGAGACAAACTATTGCTTTAAGAATCAAAGGGCTATAAAAAACGCACGAGTAAACAGCAAACTTTATTGCAATAAACGGAATCGCGTTCTAAATCAATTCCTATTATTCCAGAAAATAATAATATCGTTATTATCGTCATTATTTTTTTCTCTCATTACGACTGTTAGTACGAATATGTAATATTAATATGCTATTATGAATGCACGATATTCCTTAATATTTTTTAAATAAATCATAACAATATAAGTTGCGAGGTGTGGTATTATTAAAATCGTAAGAACACGCTTCCGTCGTGTCACGAGACCCTTCCGGCACACGGCACACTGTTACAAAAGGGCGAAAGCGAGAAATGAAACGCGCCACAGCAACGCGCTCTCTCAAAATTTATTGTCGTCGTCAGATATTTCCTCTGCCCGATTCTCATCCGGCCTGTTATCCCGCCTCTCTCGCTCGTCCGACGCTCCGTTGAATACGGAGAATAATTGAAATTAGACAGCGGCAATATGAAGAGACGCGGAGACGCGGAGACGCGGACGAACGCTGTACCTTAATGAAATAAGGCTCTCCTAATCACAGCAGCTATATCGCGCTCTAACCCAATTAGCGACGCTCGCGAGAAAAGACTTCACAATACGAAAACGGAAATCACAAAAGCGGAAATTCGCCACTGTCGCTAATCGTTAACGAGTCATTTATTCAGAGATAAAATAGAAAAAAAGTGTGCAAGTAGAAACTTGCACATTGCTTTCTCCTGTTTTTTTTATGCATAATTATTATTAGTAGATATTTATTAATTTGGCTTTCTCATAGAGAAAGCAATGTACAGGTTTCCACTTGCACACTTGAAAACTATAAGAAAGCAATGTGCAAGTTTCTACTTGCTCACTTAAACAAGTTTCTACTTGCACACTTAAAAACTATGAGAAAGCAATGTACAAGTTTCCACTTGCACACTTAAAAACTATGAGGAAGCAGTACAAGTTTCTACTAGCACATTTAGTTTCTACTTGCACACTTTTTTATGAATAGAGTATCATTAAAGATAGATTGATGTTGTATTTAGCTTGATATCTCAAATTTGCGGAAATTAGAGCAATCACGTAGATTTTTTTAAACAGAAATTGGTAACCTTTTTATTATCAGCAATTTTTATCAATTCTATTATATTCTTCAATTTTTTCTACCCCTATTTCATATATAATTCTTTAAAATTTAATTAATTCTATTATATTTTTCAGATTTTTTTACCCCAATTTCATATATAATTCTTTAAAATTTAATTAATCAGTTCTTGAGTTATAGAAATTTCAGTAAACTTAATTGACTGTTTTTTGCTTCCTTATAGAGGAAGCTTTGTTTTCGTTATTTTTAACAGAAATTGGTAACTAATCAACCAAATCCAGGACTAATCTTAACGAATTATATATGAAATAGGGGTGAAAAAGACTGAAGAATATAATAAAATTAATAAAAATTGTTAATAATAAAAGAGTTACCAATTTCTGTTAAAAAAAAACAGCCAAGTTTACTGAAATTTCTATAACTCAAGAACTGATTAATTAAATTTTAAAGAATTATATATGAAATAGGGGTAGAAAAATCTAAAAAATATAATAGAATTAGAAATAGATCGATATCTCAAATATTGAGAAAGCTATAGCGTAAAACACGCTTTACTAAAAAATGAAAATCCCCTTAAAATTTATAAGGTAAATGCCTATGCCCGACACCTATAAGGCCGACCAAACAAAAAAATGGCGTTGTCAAGCGTGACGAAAATAAATTCGATAAAAAGTTTCATACTGGTGGATAGCTTCATCCATGCACTTTCCAAAAATCGTAGACTCAATCCATTCCGTCAAGTATTTTTCTAGATAAAGAAGAATAAAGGCGCACTAGTGCGTGCCCCCTCTACCGACCAGCTGTGCCCAATTCCGACTGGGCATGCCCCTATTGCCGACCACCTTTTATCAGAGCATGCAGAGCATGCAGAGCGAAGGTTTTAAACGAAAAATAAACATAAAAGATTATAATATTTTCTCATTTCTTTACTGCCAGTCACAAAAATCTATAGATATCTCTGCGTAATGTAATCTGCGTAGCAGATACTCGGTCGGAATTGGGCACAGCTGGTCGGTAAAGGGAATAAATTATTGTACGCAGACTTCGATCATAAACTCTACAGCATTTATGATCGAACAACAAAATCTATAATATTTTTAAAATATTATTTTAAAATTTACAAAATTTATAATATTTTTTACAGATATTTTAGTGTTCGACAATACACTGACGTTTACGTGTACGGTACTGGGGACATGCAGGCGTTTTGCTGTGTCTAACCTCGACCATCAAATAAATAAAAAAAAATGACAGTTTTTGACTGATTTTTTTTCCGAATATGGGCAATCAAACTGTAACGAACCATTTAGCGCTCGAATTATTCCTTACAAAAGGATTTTGAACGAAATACGGACTATTTAGGCGACCGACAATTCTTAACGGCACGAACACGATAACTGGTGCCCCTTGATTTGACTGTGGTTTCTGGTAGTATTTTTTACGCTGAACAAAAAGTTATATAGGTCTTATAGGGCTAACTGCTTTAGTTTTCGAGATATGCAGTATTAAAGCTCAAAATTTTGTTCAGCGTAAAAAATACTACCAGAAACCACAGTCAAATCATCAAGGGGCACCAGTTATCGTGTTCTCCCCTTCTTAACCTCACTCTTAAGAATACGCGTAGATGGTGACGTGCGGCAAGAAATGCGAAAAAAATATATCTAATTATTGTACTTACTCTGCACGTTATAATTCTTTTGTACTGCACGAATTCCGGAATTTTTCTACTCCATTAATCAATGTGTTGATGAATCGGCAGCCTCGTAAATAACGTTTCACGTCAAAGTGGTCGGTAGAGGGAACATGGTCGGCCATAGGGACATTTACCGGTCGACGGATTTTAATAAAATTGGAGGAGAACATACTTTCTATAATACTCTATTTGTGTGCAAAACTTTAACCCGGTATCTAAAAAATTGTAGAAGTAGATGCGTGTACAAAAAATCCGTACACACATACACACACACACACACGCACACACATACATACTTCTGGACATTTTCTACTATAATATGATTTCTCGAAAAAAAATTTTTTCACTATCACAAAGCTTCCTCTATGAGGAAGCAATTGGTTACATTCAACTTTAATGTTATATATAATATTTTTTATTTTACTTGTATTGTGAATTTTTTACTCTCTTATCTTTTTGTTAACTGTGCGGTTTCAAGTATTTCACCCATTATTGGATATACTAGGCGCTGAGTTTCCGGAAGATACACGCTATCCTAATTATACTACCGCACTCGCTTTCCAACAGCGATAGATTAGACCCGCGCCAGCGCGGGGTAAAGCTCCCTTTTTCCAGATTGCACGCGAGCTAGTCGGCAAAAATAATTAGATCGAGCGCCAAAGCTTTAAATTAATTTTATCGTTTTAATGAGCTCACTTATGCAACCAGTTTCCTAACCACTCATAACTGCTCCGCGTAACGGCGGCAGCCGGCTCGACTTTTTTCCAATTAGTATAACGGCAGAAAGCTTGATAAAGCCGGACAAGAATTCGATCGCCGCTGATCGCGAAGTGGCTCGCGATAATTGAGCTTTCCGAATTTCAGTCGCGAAGGTAGATCGAAGAAATGCTACGAAACGAGTTCGATAATAAAAATCAATTTTTTTGAAAAACGCGTTTAGCGAAAGACTTTACGAATGTTTTTCCTTAATCATATACAAAATAATTACAGAATAAATCTAATTTCAAATTAAAAAGTTACTTTGTTTCAAATTCCAGGCACATAACAATAATTTTCATATATCTATAATTGTCAGAAAATAGTCACTCCCATTCTCAATTACGATACTCTGTGAATTTCCAATTGTAATCAGATTCATCTTCCAATATTAACAGTATAATATCCGCCAAAGCTCCAAGACGCTTTAGGAATTATAAATTTGCTGACTAAATGAGCATTATTAATTTTTTAGGCCCGTAATTTTTCGCTCGTAAAAAACTTAAATTGTTTGTTACATAAACACGTGCGCGAAGAAGAGTACATTGATTGTGCCAAATGTATACGCTTTCGTATTTACATTACCGAAACTCAATTATCCATTATTATGTGGGCGCGATAGTTTGCGAGGCGCTGCATTTTTCAGGCAATACGCCAATACGAGGGAGATTTTGTTCAAATTGAACAATGACGCATGCCAAAATAATTGCAGGCGAATTCATTCGATAACACATATCACTGCCTGCCGTAAGAACATTGCATTCGCGAACTTTCGCGCCCTAGTTACAATACACATAGCAAAACGTAATTCGATAAATTGCTTACTGGCACATATTCTAACAACAGCTGTTGACGATATTATGGATCGCTCTTTGGAAACTTGGGAAGCGAAAATATGTCTGGAGCATTCGCTGGAGCGCCAAATGGATCGTGCTCCGTGTTCACGATCGATTTCGCCAAAGTCGAAAATCAAGTAAGAAGGGGATTTGTCAGAGAGATAGTGCGATTGTCGAAAGCGCGGGATTTATCTCACTGTTTTTCGACCGATATAGTGCCAACGCCAACCGATAGCCCTATCCCCCGAACCGACACCGCGGCGCGCGGCGTTGCGCGTTCACGGCGGGTATCTCGAGAGTGGATTTCCTGTTTGCGGCATCGGCATCGCCGCGCCGCTCGAGAGACGGAGCACGGCCGCGAGGCTGGTTAAGGACCGACGCGGCGGTGGAGAGACTGCACGAACGAGTGCAGAAACTCCCGGCATCGATATTAAGCTCTTCCCGGTGCCGTTATTCCGCGCCGCGAGGCCGTCGACCTGCGAAATTTATGAGCCCGAAGCTCGCGTGTTGTGAAAATTCCGGGTGTGCATCTCATCGCGCCCGATAAGACAAAACGCGCTTCGGGGAGTTATTATTTTAACTTCGACGCTCTTCTGGCTCGCTGAAAGCATGGCACGTAATGGCGAGGATACAAAAGATCGAGGAGACGACGGGAATCCCCATTGTTGTCAAAATTATCGCTTATACAATTTAAATCTCATGGAAAATTAATTCTCAACGTGATGAAATGTTCTCTACATTTATAATTTCTTGTTTGCAATTGAAATATATTTTTAATATCTTTATCAAGATATTAAAAAATATAAAAAACTAAAACTTTGCAAAATTGTTAATAATCCCTTTCGCAACAAAAAATTAAATATTTCAAATCTTTCTATTATACATGCACATTTATGCTTCCTCATTAGTTATTTTTGAAGAACGTACTTTCCTATATAATTGCGTGATTTAAAACGACGAAATTTATCGCGTAATATAGGACGGGAAAAAAATAGCAGTTCTATTGGCGTTTTAACGCGTTACGCCTCGTTATGCACGATGTCGCAAGTATGTTGCAAGCTCTCCCGGTAATTAAGTTAGTCGGGGTCGTCGGAGAGGGAGGCTCAGGCATTAATCTCCGTGTAAGTTAATACCGCGATCGCGTTTACTACGCGGAGCGTGCGTTGGAGAGGGTCGCTGCTCCCGAATCGGAAACAGACTGGCTGGCACACAAAAACTCTAATAATGTCGGTCGTTACAAACGGTTAAAAGCGGGGCTGCCTTGTACTGCAAGTGAAACTACTATTTACACGGTCCGTATACCGATTATAGCGTCCGTTTTAAGCAATTATCGTTACGGGGCGTCCAATGTTGGATCCGGCGTTCCTTGCGTCGTAAGGAACTTTTTTATCGTCCCAATAAAACAAGAGTATTATGTACCTACACGGTAACAAGTAGTTGATACAGAGATTGCGCGAAATATCAGATTTATTTAAAGAAAAACATGAAAGATTCACTAGATCTAAAGTAATCCTTCTGACAGTGGACATATGGGATTTGTTTAACTTTAAAATAGTTACTGTATATATATATTACATATTAGTTGACTGTAGTGTTTGGTTCTTGTAAGTATAGTATTAAGAGTTTATCATAACATAATTAAACGAAGAAACTTGCTGCTACATTTCTAAATACGGCATGCAAGAGCAAATTTCTGTGCGGAATACATAATGTGCATAAATATTTCTGTCAGAAGCTATATAATCAGCAAGGCAAGCAATCAAGGCACAGTTTCCTTTTAGTCTTACAATATGTAATTAATATAATATTAAGGATCGGTGTTATCTTTATTTTTATAATCTTGAAAAATGTTATTCAATATCAGTGTCTGGATCTGTTTTAAAAATAAAAAACTTCTTTATTCGCAATTCGGTCTCTCTCTCTCTCTCTCTCTCTCTCTCTCTCTCTCTTTCTCTCTTTCTCCCTCGCTATTTCTATATACCGACAATAAATAAAAACCGCGAAACCGTCCGCACCAGATTTCGCGGACGGCGCGGGTGGCGCACTTACGATCGTCGAAGCGACTGCACGCAACGATCGCGTCGATTTAATGGACGCTGCCGATAACTGAAAGCGCCATTCTATCTTTGCATTTTGCGCGCCGCGCTTGAGTGGACAAACGGCGATGCGACGCGGTGAAAATATGCGCCGAGAATACTTTGCGTGGATTTCACCGCCGAGTGATCTATATAGGGTCGTGTGTACCGGTCGGAGATTTATCTCGAGGAAAATTAAAGCGGCGGAATTTCGCGGCCTCGCCGCGCCGCGCGTGTTCTTCACGCACTGAAAAACGAGCCGTCGGTACTTTTATACTTTGCAAAACACGATGCATTTTGCTACAAAGATATAACAACTCGTACAATAATAAGAGCATCCTATATAGGTATGAGCTCGCGAGCTTTTCTCAACGATACTACAAATTCGATAGTATTGGTTCTCGAATATCCTCGTTCGCCGCAACACCCGATACAGCTCCGTTTTATCGCAAGTATCTTGGCGAGTATCTTGATCGGCATGTCCATCGCGAGTTTGGACCAGACAATCGGAAAAATCGCACGATCGTTTCACTCTACCTCTGCGAGGAGATAGAAAAGGGAAAGCGCGCAAGGCTAAATGCACGTCTCTTTCCGCGAGATGTACTAGAATCTCCGACCGTTAAATGGAAGCAGCAGCCTCAATTATTTCCTCGTTTTCTTACTTTATTTGTTCTTATTCCCCACTTCCAGATTCTCCATTTTAACGCCGTCTCTCACTCACTTTCTCGTTCTTGTTCACATCACGATGAAACTTAAGTAATTGATAGTTCCGCAAACTAATCGTTTTGTCAAATTACATCTCATTCTTGAGATATAAAGTAAAGTAATCAATTTTATCGCATAAATCTCGCGTTTAGACTCGCGGTTAGACGGTATGCAGAAATATTTTCTAAATTATATATAAAATTCAAAGATAGACGAGACAAAACTCGGAAAACATTTAAATTTTGCACATTATTTAAATGTGTAGCATAAATTTATAATAACCATCCAATTTTTTAATTCAGACCTTTTTTAAATAGCAATGATATTATGCACAGTAAAAATTTCATATTCGTGAGGATTTTGTAAAACTGTTGTGGAAATAATTATTATGCACAGTAGAAATTTCATCTTCGTGGAGGTTTTGCAAAATTATCGCGAACATAAAGATAAATAATATAGAGAGATTAAGAGATCAGACGATAAAAATGAAAACGTGTAATAAAAACGTTTCTTCGTTTATTTTATTTAAAAATAAAAATTCTACAATTAAAAAATGTTTGATTATTTAAATTAAAGTGTTAAAAATCACCTCTGCCTTTATCCTATATTTTTGTTAATTTCTGTGAATAAGTTGAAACCTGGGAATATGAAAAGTGATGCCATGGTAAATATCAAGTCGCTAATAGAAGTACGAAAAATGCGAGTAAAAATGTGCTAATGTAAAGCTTTCTACTATATTCTCCCATTATTCCACACCATTTCATCTCTTACGTCTATTCTCCTTATTCATATAAAGTTGCCCTTCCTCTCTCCTTTCCGGGCATTTCCTCTCAATATGCCATACCTATACTTCTGTAAGACGCAGCCTGTTCACTCCCCTAACTAATTTCTTATAAATGGTTTTCGCTCGAACGACTCCAGCCAATTAAGACGCCTTTTGTCTTAAGAGGGAGCAACTCTCGAAGTCGAATAAGGGCGGATTCGTGGATATTGTGGGGAAAGTACAAGTGTATATATCGTCGTCTATGTATAGCACTTATCATTGTATAACTGTTCATGTATAGCCGGTATCTAGAAACTAATATAATGATAAGTCGTAACAGATATTCATGGGTTTGTTAAATCTATAACGATTCTATACATTTTAGTGTTTTTATATTAACATTTATTAAAAATTGCAATCACATAATTCAACCGCACTACGAATGAATTTCAATATTTAAAGTTTTAACCTATGATATAATTACAGAATATTTTATATTACATTGCAATCGAATTGGTAATAAAAATAAAATAAATTGTCAAAAATTATTCATCGTCGTAATTCAATAGATTTACGAATAAAAGAGTATTTTAAATAAGTACTTCAAAAATAAGAACTTCACTCGTTTGTGTTTCCGCGCTCTAAAAATTTCAAAATTTTCTTAAGTTCCAACACATACACTGGATGTCCGCCAAACTCTTTTCCTCTCAACGTGGCATAAAGTTTTTACCGTTACCGTGCTACCGATACTACCTCGCTGCATCTCAAGGTATCTACAGTATTGTTATCGCTGGGGTAAGATCATTCTCGAAGGTTTGCCTGGAAAAATTGCTATACGCGCGCTCGTTAACGAGCGCGCCACGTCAAGTTTATGGCGAGGCGCATTCTGGTCGTCGAAAACTACCCCGTTCTCTCTCCCGGCTCCCCGTGCCATCCGAGCGGATCTCTCATTTCTACGATGATAGCGAGAGGCCGGTCGCCGCGTCGCGCCCGCGCCGCGCCAGCGTAACTTTAATTCCGTGGAATAATACTTGAGGGGACAAATTGGATTTTTCCTCTCTTCGCTCTTTTTTAATAAGCCTTATTTCGCCTCCAGCGCGTGCAAGGAATATCCACCGAATGTCCGAGGTTTCACAAGGCCTCGTCGTCTCGCTTCGGACAACTCTCGTGCGTCGTAAGAATTCGGAGATATGAGATACTTTTTATTCTCACCAACATTTAATTTTCCCTCACTCGTTTCTCGCGTTTGATATTCCCATCTCTAATCCCGACCGCTCGGCCGTTATACGGTTTATTTTAAACAAATAACTTTTCGCAAATGTATATATGTATTGTCACAGATTGTCTTTGAAAGAAAAACATTTTAGGACATTCAACATGTTCAAGACATTCGTAAAAAGATTTGTAATATCGTAATCGTAATCCATGAATATTTATCTCTTAAAAAATTGACCTAAAAGTTTAGCTTTTTATTATAAATATATAAATTAGCTTTTATTATAAATAATCTCAAGGCACGCACGCGTAAATTTTGAATCATCTTCCCCATCAACAGTTAAAGCCGGCACTTGTTCCTTTTACATAAAACTTGTTCAATCAATGTTACCCGAGTAACAATCTGAATAACAAAGCGCCCGTGACGCTGCGTAATTATTCGCCGACGTGTCTCATACCGATCTATTTTATCTCTCGCAAAAAAAAGCATATCGCGACGTAGTCTTGCGTCGCTGTCCCCGTAGGCTCGACGAGGCAACTCAAACGTGAAGTATGAATCGGGGTGCGCGCGACGGAGAAAAGGGTCTCTCTTGAATTTTAATGACCGCGGCTCCGTCGGCCCGCGACATCGGTTCCTCTCTCGCAACTCGCTCGTTTCCACGGCAAACAAGGCGCATCCGATGTATTCATGAGGAATAAAGTTTTCGTCGCAGTCCGCGAGAAAAGAAACTTTCCGAATCGTCTCGCCGAAGAAACGAGAGTCGACCCTTGGTCTTCCCTTCCGACCCTCGATCCCTTCCTTTCTCCTATTTCTTCTTCCGCCCTTTACGTATGCATATGATCCTGCGAGTGCATCGTGCATCCACTATATGTGCTCGCGCTCGCGCGCGAGTTATGCAACTATTCGACCGCGCCTCGCGACTAAGGCGACCGCAGGAAGCCGACTGGCGACATTCTACGTCGTCCTCCCTTCCGTCGCGTCTCCTTTTGTTGCCCCCTGAATCTTATTCCTGTTTCCTCTTGCTAACTCTTACCAATTTTTCGTACGTTTACGACTAGACTGGCAAGGCTACGTCGCGCCGGCGCAGCTACAGCGGATCAGAACGGACGGAAGGGGGAAGCCGAGTCAGTCAAAAGTTTGTAGGTACTTCCTGAACTATCCGGCTGTAAAGACTGCATGCATGCAGTATGAACGCATATGCGTGTGTGGGTGGGTATGTACGCCACGATCCGGAAGTTCAAAGAGCCTCGGAATGCGCATTGCACGTCGCGCCAACCGAAAGTATGTACATCTCTCCTTTCTGTCTGCCGCGGGGCGCGGCGCTTCATTCTCAGACGAACCTATATACCTATTTTAGTTTGTTAACAAATCCTTCTATACTCATGACATAAATTTCCGTTTAATTTTGATTTGGTATCTTTATTACATTTAAAGAGTTATCTCTTATTACAATTTATATAGGGCGATACTTTCATCCACTGGAATTCGTCGATAAGATGATTAGATCGACGTACGCACTACAAAAATGGAATGATAAATAAAAGCATTGTCCGAATCACTGGCAGATCCTAGGAGAGGTTTTGGGGTTAAAATCCAAATAAAAGCAAAACTAGTATTGTTGGAGCTGTTAAAAAAATCTAGGAAAAAAACGAAAAAGATACAAAAAATTTTTTAAAAAGTAAAAATAGAATCAGAAGTTTTACCACATCCTCGTCGTTGATCCTGGAATAAAAGCTAAGCGTGTGATACTAAAAAAAGTATCAAACTAAATAATTTTGTCGAAACCCTCTCCCCCCCCCCATCTCCCCTTTTTCAACGTCAGAATCCGTTAGTGATCTGAATAAATGATTATAATATATTCTTAAGTATACTCTCAAGGAGTAACATAAATTTGAAAAAAGCTTCTTTTAAAAAATATCTATGTACAAAATATATTAATTATTCAGTAATTAATTAACGATATATTGGGGATCAAAATCTTGGGGAACATATGCAATCCTAGATTTACTTTTGATCGAACTTATGGATATATCTTTTCGATTCATTGCACTGAGAGAAAAAGTGTTTAGTATTTGCGACTATAATTGCATAGTAAAATAATTATGGTTGAAATTCTTACTGCTATAATATTAGTAAAAGAAATCTAATATCCCTAGATCTTTCAATTATGGTCATGTTTATCATATTTATAGTACGACTGACTATACATAAATCGCAGGTTACAGTATAAAATGTTATGGTTGAATGAATACATGTTAGTTTAAAGCTATATGCCTACAATAATGTAGTATTGAGTCAGCTATAATTCGCATTGTTAAAATAATTATAAAAATGTTGTTAGCACCGAAAATGGTAATTCTTCAGAATAGGGCCTTTTCCGAATTTTAATATTTTCTTGCGGTTTTCTTGGTAAAAACCTTTGTTGTGACTCCGACAGTGATAATCAATCGAGCCCGAAAAATATGCACCCTACCTATTTTTTTTACCTATTTTTACTTTATTTTTGATAAATGTCTAGATTAAGGGCGCATACACTTTCCACGCGAACCGAGGTTCACGCACCCCCCCCCCCCCCGTGCTTTTGGGGGAGGTGCGGTAGTCCCGAAATAGTTCACGCATACACTTTCCACGCGAACCGAGGTTCACGCACTAAATACTTTTAGTCATTTTGAGCAAAAACGCTTTAATTGAGCCTTATTTCATCGAAATCGGAGAGGAGTGAGCTTTCCTTCAGATTTACTAAAATAGGAAAAAAAAATAGGTAGGGTGCATATTTTTCGGGCTCCCCCGATTGATTATCACTGTCGGAGTCACAACAAAGGTTTTTACCAAGAAAACCGCAAGAAAATATCAAAATTCGGAAAAGGCCCTATTCTGAAGATTTACCCCGAAAATAACTAAAAATTATAGTAAAATTGTGGTATCTGCAACTATTTTTTCTCTTAGTGTGATAATAGTTATTGCAAAAGATGACGATTACTCGGAATAGATAGAAAATTAATTGAGAACGGACGCGCTATATTAAGGAACGAAGTTACAACTTGACGTATAGCAGCAAAGGGCCACGTCTCTAATATCGTTAACGTTGGAGAAGTTGGCGTCGATGGCGATCACCCGTGGGAGCTCGACTCGCCTGCACGGCGATAGCTATAAGAGTCGGGAGAGAGAGAAAGAGAGAGAGAGAGAGAGACAGAGAGAGAGTCTGTGTTTTGTTGTACAACCTGATAAACAGCCAGCTGCAAAAGCCGCGGAATATATGAACAGTGTACGAATGGGGAAACGGAAAGCGATGCTGCCTGAATCCCCCCCGTTTGTAAGTAATCTGGCGGTTGTATCTCGGCAACCAATTGAAAAAGCGCGCGGAAACCGCATCGTATATCGAAGCCGTATTGGTTCGCTGAAACGAGCCCAGAAATTACAAGCAGCTTCCCGACTCCTCGCTGTCGGAAGGAAATTTATAAAGCGCTCGATCCCGCAGTATTTCGCGATTTTTCCCCCTCGCCAGGGCGAATTCTTCGCAAGCTCGCGAATCGCGTTGAATCGCGCTTTGGCATATGGCATACAGTTCCATGCACACGAGCTGCGTATCAACCTTCCTTTTTATGATATTTCGTTCGTACAAGTACAGCGAACACACACCGAGCAAATTCGATCATCGTAATGCGTACAACCTGTTTCATATTACACCCTTAGATATCTGCAGGATTCAATAATGTTCCCGAACATCTCCCAGACTTCTCGTAGGAACCCGAACCCCTCGCATTTGCGTACCACTACGCGGTTATATTATTATAATTTTTTTCCATATTTTCCAGGAAAGAAGGTAATCGTCGAGGAAATTATTTTATGTTCAGACTTTAACGAAAATTGAAACCGGTATCTTACTTTGCTAAGAACAAAACTGCTCTCTAGATTTTTCTGTCGTCGTAAAAATAATAAATGTATGTTTTAAATCTTCTTCAACGGTAATACTGAAGGAGACGGGCTTCCTCTCCGATTTCGATGAAATTAGGCTTATTCGACGCGTTTTTGCACAAAACCAGTTTTAAACGATGTCCTTACTATTATATCGACTCAACATTAGTATTGTAGATCGCCCTGATACAACGACCGTTATCTATCAGAACTCACCAATAAAATACATTATAGTCGCATTGTTGATCCTCACAATGATCTGTTGCACGCTATGGAGTTTTCCAAGTAAGCGACATCCGATTAATCAGCTAGACTGGGCGATCAATCAACACGCGTGGTGCGCAATGAAGGGGGGGGGGCCGGTGAAAAGTGAGCCGTGATAATCGTGCGGCGAAACCACCGAGTTTACAGTGTGTGTCACAGCTAATAACGACACGCGGACGGAGAGACAGGAAGAGAGAAAGAGAGAGGGACGACGAGGGGGGAGGGAGGAAAGGGGGAGAGAACCGGAATACGAAACGTAGGGAGAAACAATAACGGACGGGGGCTCGCCGCGAGCCGCGAATTTCACAATGGTCCGCATTACCGCGCGCACGCCAAGAAGATGATCGAACCGGGGGAATGGCGTGTGCACAAGCAGCACACGGGAGTGATATTCGGGATGTCTCTGTCAATAATGGTATCGCGCGCGCATTATGGCGCGGGTTTATTCCCGACAAGCTTGCGCTGTCATTGTGAGGCGCGCAGCGAGAGAAGCCGAAAATACGTCCGCCGCGCGACGGAGACGGAGTAACGCCGGCTACGGGGTTAGCCCAATAGCGATTATTAGCTAACCGGAACACAATCTCGACGATCGACATTCATCATTCATCGATCAAACAACGGAACGCGAGCGCGCGCATCCACACACACACCCGGTATGACCCGTGGCGCAATCGCCCCTCGATTAAGGGACCTATAGATCGCCGAGGCTCGATCTTCGTTGGTTATAGGATATCTTGTTGCTGTATTATCGCCCGAGAAGGGATTGACTGGTATAATTTCCACCAGTTCAGGCTCACATCACGTGAAAACGATATTCGTCTGTTCGTGATAATGGCAAGACCGCTCTACTGGTACGAAGAGATAACACAACTTCCCGAATTTACACTTTCTAAATCTCATAGAGCGGTTTTGCCACTAATATATTAGAGTGTTTGCGATAATCACTCCAAAAGAGAGGATTGTCACTTCAATTTGAGTAAATGCGAACACTCATAAGGTAGGAGTAAATATTTCTCACTCAAATTTTTAGAACGGCTACTCCACGGAGTGATACGATCTCGACACTATAGTGAATCATGATTCACTAAAGATCGACTGATAAATGACTCTAACAAAGTGAAATTGTAGAGTGACATAATTCACTCCCATGGATACTAATCTATTGCACTCGAAAAGAGTGCGATTTCACTCCAACTTATAGAGCGCAATTTTATTCTTTCTTAGAGCGAATCACTCGAAGTGCACAGGCTCAATTTTCACTTTTCGTTACTTGCATTTCACTCGTTTTGAGTGACATTTCACTCTTCGACTTTTGGGGAGTACGAAAACTGAATCTGTGCAAATACACTGGGTTAGACTAAAAAACCGAGAATAGTTTTATGAGAGTAACGTTCTTTTCGGGATATTTAAATAAAAATGCGAGATATACATTTTGCGTGTGAAAACTTAATGAAATAAAAAATGTAAATCTTATGCAAGTTACTTTTTCATATCTCTATATATGTGTGAGAGCTATTCGCAATATGCATCTTCAAAAAGATACTTTCATGTAATAATAAATCAATTAAATTTTTATTGCCGTGGTCCACGCGCGAGAGTCATTTTTATGATCTAAAGTATTAATTTTAAACAACCATGTATGTGTGTGTCTGTGTGTGTGTATAATCTCTTTATAAAGTGCCCCCATCGCAGATAATTTGACACCTGCGGTTTCTTGGCTTAATGGAACTCGAAAATAGATAGTATCCAAGATTATTTCCTGAATAGACGATCGTAACCGCAATTGTTACTTGGATTTAATGTTAGGAAAGGAAGTGCACGCGAGCAAGGAATTAGATTATAAATTTACCCAGGTGGTATCGGGCGGACTGGAAAATGTCTTGGCCGCACCTGAGACCTCATGCATACATTCCACGGGGACGAAGATGCCCAGGCCCCCGATGTTATACCGTGCAGAGGAACACAGAGCGCGGCTACGTCGAGATTCCTGTATTTTTTACGAGGACGATAGTCGTACCCTTTAAAGTGCTGTTGCGCGATTTAAAGTAACGACTGAAATCCGTGCGTCCGCGATAAATATGCGAGTGCGGCTCGAAACTTTTATTAACATAAATCCACGAATCCATTCACTGCGGCTATGACCTCGGCTTGCAACAGTATCGCCATAACCGCGCATATTAACACATATTCTATCATACATACACTGCCCAAAATTTCCCTGATTAAAGTGCATAAGAACCAGGGTTGTAAATAATTAAATATTTTTGTGATTAAATTCCTATCTATTATCTAATTACTAATTACTTTTTACAATGTTATTTGAAGTCAAGTTTTAAATATAAACATGAGTCGAGCAATTGAAGTCAAATGTAATCACAATTAGAAAAAGTATTTGTATTTAATGTTCACCTTAATTACAAATATTAACATCTTAGCGTACAATTTAAAAGATATTGTAAATTATTTATAAAATAGCGCAGTAATTTTTTTATTATAAAATGGTTATCGCCAAGTAAGGAGTGTCTTCGCGTGATGCGACTGGAAATCGCGCAGCCAGCATTTGTCTGGCAGCCGGTCCAGCCGGGCGAGAAAACGAGATATACGGAATCATACAGCCGCGCGTGAGAGAGCAGTGTATAGAATTTCGAAATTAAACGGCGGCGTGTATTAGCCCATTGACCATAAACGTCGACGCGATTTAATAGAGACCGCTCACATGCGGTCCATGGAAACGTGGCGATTACTTATTTGTTTGCACGACCGTTACAACTTCGCGGTCGCGCCGCCGCCGTAAGAAATCGTCGCGCGTTCAATATAATTCCGCGCGTGAAACAAGCGATATGATCATTTTCCGCAGCTGCAACCGCGGTCTTTCTTCTTTCGGCCGTGCTTGGAGCGAGCGTTCGCCCCCGACAGCAGCAGGGTGCTCCGTTACGACCCGGCTAACGAAATAAGAAACGAAAAAGTATAGCAAAAGCACGCGCCGTTCTCCTCCAATGTTCTCGGCAAACATGTTATTTCATCGGAAAAATGTTCTAACCAGTATCCGCCTGCGCTTCTTACGATTGCTGCGGTCTCGCTAAAATTTTATGCTCCCGAATCACTCGCGGAATTAAAGCTGCGAAATTGCATCTTCGTCCTGTCGTTCCGATTCATTGGCAGTCATACAGTCGCTTAGCCTTGTTCTCATTGTTTAACGAATATTAATAACGAGAATTAATATAGAGAAAACAATCACATTCTTTTCTCCTTTTTTTTATTTCCAGAACGCATTTATAACAAAGATTTAAAGAATCTCTCATAAAAAATATGCATTCGAATAACACAGTTAATCTGAAATGTTTTTCTTGTTTATATTAATAGAATTGCACTTGGTTCGATATAAACGAAAACATTTTCTTTTGTTTTTTAAGAATATGGGCTTTATTTCTGTACGTTTTTCACGTAGTTTTTGCACGATTTTACGCAGTAAATCTATCGCAAGTTTTTCTTCCCGCCGCGTGAAAAATTCGTCAACTGACTTCTCCTCCTTGCGTGTGATAAAAAATTCTACTCTACTTGAAAGTTAAATCGCATTAGTGCAACCAGCGCGGCGTGCACGTGCGCGGAGTCGAGAGCGCTTTGAACTCCCGCAATCTCACAGAGACGAGGAAAACCGCGGCGTTTTACGTCTACGGTAAGGGCGAGCAGGGACCCGTTAAATATTTGTCCGTCATTACGGTAAAACTGGCGCTTTCCGATCGCTGCTATAACGCTATCGGCGAATCGCGGTTACCGCGCGCCGTTATGGTCACCTATTTGCGACAACGTTGCGGCCACGTTGGACAAATAAATTCCGGATTTTTGCGGATTCCTCGTAACATCGCGTGCGATCCGCGCGCATTCGCGGATAACGGCTGGAAATTATAAAGCGCATTTCCGTGCAACCGCGCGGAAGATGATTTGGCTGAAAAATAAAATAAACAGAATAATTAATAAATATATTGCAATTCATAAAAATCCAATTTAAGTAATTATAAGCTTCATGCTTATTTAATTATAATCGCATAATTCATATATTTCTTAGTTCTATCTTAGCTTTCTGGTATACCTTTAATCGCGCAATTATTGCTTTATATGTTGAAGGTTTCTTTTTTTAAAAAAATATTAATTATTTAAATAAACAATTTAAATAACTAAGTATTTCATTGAAAATTAAATCGATTAAAGTTTAAAAAAAATTAGTATTTAAAATATTATACGATTAAACGATGAGAGAGAAGCGCCCTTCGTGATTAACTGTTTCCAACGTCGAAATGTAGCTCACGGGCTTTCATACATTAACCCTGACGCGGTAGAATTTTCTATTCCCGGCAGAATTATCCGACAGATTTCCGCGGTTATTATTTCAGCTATATAACACCGTCAATATTTGCTCGCAATTAGGGACGAGTCGCAGAACGCCGTTTTGTGTCTCGCGACCAACGGTATCAGTTAATCGGGTTCATTATTAATGCACACGCGCTCGGAGTCCCATTAATGCGCGCGGGCACAATACATTATTATGTTATTATTTCATCTCGGCTGCCCGAAAGCGGCCAACGATCGACATATAAAAACCGACATGACGCAATCGATTGCGACCGGGATTTGGTCGTTAATGAACAACGCGCCAACAGATTTCGGTAAGCGGCGGCTACTTTAGCCGGTGAATTAGAGGACGCTTATAAAAAATATAAAACGGAAGAATATTAATTATCGTGCAGTATCGGCTCTGTAACAACATTAAATATTGAGCTATATTTAATTAATGATGTTTAATTGACAGCGAATGCGATCCCGTTCGATTTATAATGTATTTACGGATGCTCTCGTACGCGAATGCACGAATATAAGGTATATCGTTAATTATCACTCTATTATATTATTATATTACCATAATGAGGCAATTAAAATTTGCGTAGCAAAGGCTTTAGCATCATTATTGCCCGAAGTTCTATGCTTTCCATATTGAATTAAGAAAGCTATATGATGCAAAACTTTGATTGAGATTTGCGGTTGAGATATGTGCCTAAGATATTCATTTTAAGATATTTTTTTAGCTATATTTCTTAATTGCGCATCTGTGTTAAACGATATTCATCGCTCGCGAATAACGTTACTCGCGTCAAAGCGAGTATGGCACCTACAATAATTCGAGCGCGGCGTCGAACTATATCGCTGTTGCACCGTGGCGCAGCTTCGTTACTGCGAATTGATGCTAACCGATGACGTACAGCAGATGCGCAGCCTGAGCTAAACTCAATCCGGTGATGTTTACACACACAGCGGTTACCAGCGAGCATGTCGAATTATCTTACGATTAGTTTGCGAATGTTACGAATTATACGTATTTCAAACACGCGGGAATCAATTTCGTGAGCTGTGAATATGTTCATCAGGGCGAGAGTCGCGAGCCGCGGGCGGGCTCGCGATAACGAGATATATCGGCAATCTGATCCCCGCGAATCGTTGTTATCGTTATTAATCGCATCGGGATCGCTAAAGCGCCGATCGCGAGAATCACCGAACGACAGTCGCGCCGCGCGCTTGTTCGAGCGAGCGCGTAAAATACGAAACGGTTCTCGGCGCGGTCGAATTTAATTCGCGAGATAGAAACGACCGGGGCACAACGCGACGACGAAATAATTCCCTCCCCTCGCCAAACGCGCGCGTAAAGCTCAACGGCCGTAAAGATGTTTTCGATAGCAGTTTCGATGTTTCGATGCTCTACAAATGACCGCCGCGTTCCAGCCGGACCGATTCTACAAGTGCGTAAATCAAGTTTATATTCCCGAAAGCAGGCAACCGTAATCTGCCGACATCGACATCGAAACCTATCGAGAATCGATCTACGACCCTATCGTTTGCTCAAACTCCGCGTCGTTCGCCGCGCATTTTATCGTCGGCGATTCGGCCGAGTATCGCAACGAACGAATTTCTCGTCGATTGAGTTTCGCGAGCTCTCTTTCTCAGAGCGAAGAAACTGCAGGCCCGAGTTTTGGTGCACCGAAGCGCGCGTACACGCTTCACGGAGGGAATTACTCGCCGCAACATTAATTCCGCGGAATACGGGAAAATTTTTCCGGAAACTCCGCCATCGGCGCAGACTGTTCTTAACGACTTGTCGCTTTAAGAGGACTTAATCGGATTGAGCCCCGCCAAGGGACTTACAACTCGTACTTTGAAATTATAAATCGGTTGTCCGAATCAACGAAGTGCCGCTTCGTACAAATCTGATAAAATTGAAATTCTTTTCCTTTACCGCATCGCGACGTGCGAATTAACGTTATTACATTCATATTGCGCTTTAAAACATATTGGATGTACTTAAATCACGGTATAGTATCAAATATCATTTCGTAAAATTAAAATCAAAATTAATAGGCACTTTACGTAACGAAACACATTAGCGAAATGACATATATGTGTAGAACTACTAAATATGTTCGGGAGTGATGCCGGAGTATTTTAACCACTATTAAAAAAGATGAAAAATTGTAATAATTTAAGATTGAAATTGTTACTCAACGAGTTAAATCACATGAATTGAATTAAATTTTATTTTCTTTTATCATCATGTAATACCTGATGCGTAATAAATCGCAGTATCTAATAAGTCACGAATAATTTCCTTTCGAAAATATTTAATATCGTCTGACAATAACCAAACATTTATTTTAAAAAATTAAAATTTAATAAAAAAAATAAAATTTTTTTGGAATATCGCTTGCTGTCAGCGGTATTATCAATATATTAGATTGAACAATACCGACGTTGTCTGTAAGAATTGCTTTTGATTTACGCACGTCTCCAATATTTGCTGCCGCCTGTATTCGCGATTCGCACAAATTTCACAACTCAGAGAATTTGACTTTGCATTTCGCATGAATAAATACGTTGACTGTGCATTGCGACAATGTCCCTTCATACAATAATGGCTTTTAAATGCGGATCAATGTAGAATAGGTCGAAATGTATTGAACGTATAACGCACCGATTATCAGTCGCATACGTGGTTTATCATATAGATGATGGGCGAATAACCGCATTCGGAGAGGGCTTTCCGAACTAAATTCCAAATAATTCTTTGCGACATAATGTACTTGATTTTGTCACTTTATTTCAAGTGACATCAAGTTCTCAGTAAAACGGATAAACTATAAAAAATTATAAAATTGGCGCATTAGAAATATATATACAATTAATAATCATATCTGCATTTATTTCTATTAAGTAAGTTACTTGGAAAGTACGTTACGTAACTGAAAAATCTTTTTATTCGTTTGTTACACACGTATAGGTATTGTAAAAACTTCTGAATATATATCTCTAATTTTTGTTGCGTCTTGCACCAATTTTATAATATTTAATCCTGGAAGAAGAGAATTGTAAAGAAATCAAATACAGACTTCAAATTTTATTAAACATATTAGAGGAAAAGAAAAGAAAACACAGCCATACATTTAAATATTAACAATTTGCGCTATTGTGTTTTGTAGGTAATTTAGTTTTATTGCGTAGAAATATGCATAAATATTTTGTTTTCCTTAATGTGCAAAAGCGCGCTTTCTCGCGAACGCTCGGCCCCGCACCGACTTAAATATATATATAAACAAATTCGAGAACAATATTTAATGCCCTGATCAACGCTCTCACCGATCACATCGGACGACAAGAGCTAGGCAGGCATATACATGTGGAGTCTCACCATCGTGACTCGCAGAGAGTCGCATATAGGTAGTATTATTGGGGACACATCCTCCACATACACACATCATTTCGTTCATCCAACGATATACTCCCTCCATCATTTCCGATCGACTACGCGATCTCTAAAGTTGTATAAGATGTATATAAATATATGAAGTAAAGATAATAATGTATAAAAAATATATTGCAGATAAATAAAATATCTCTATTATAATTATAATATTATCCATTTTGAGATAAAAAAATCTCCGAGATATATTTTATTTATCTGCAATATATTCTTTATATGGTCTTTACTTCATGTATCTATGTACACATCTTATGCAACTTTAATATAATTTTCATTGGCAGATTGATTACCCTAGTTAAAATATAATTTGGCACTCGCAAATACGATGGCATAAAGCTGACTTTATCTGCTAATTTGACATAAAACTTGACGCTTTGTTAACACGACTGACTTGGGTCTTTCTCGCCGTCAAACGAGGAGTAAATCATTTATCTGCTAATTTGACATAAAACTTGACGCTTTGTTAACACGACTGACTTGGGTCTTTCTCGCCGTCAAACGAGAAATAAATCATGGAAATAACTTCGGCTTCTGATTTACCAATTAATTTTATATTTGACTTCGCTCGTAGATATATACATATATACATCGTGTACATTTTACTAGTTTACTGTTCTCATGTTTTGATGTGACTCCGATTGACTTTGTTGTTTGCCATCGAGATACGCGAATCCTCAGTTCTAATATTTTATTATATTATCTTTAATTTATTATCTAACTTATATTCATTTATTTAATTAACATCGTTTGTCGACTGAAGAAGACTCTGTAGTGTAGTTCGAAACGTCCCGACGTTGTATATGTATTATTGAGATAGAAATAAACTTATAAATTTGACATCTATATACTATTTGCTCGATTATTGGCCCTTGTTGTTCCTTTGCTGGTTTGAAACACACGAGAGAGATCCTTGTAATTATTAAATAAAAATTAATTGCTGCACGCGTAAAATAATTACAAACGATTAATTCCGCAAACGATAAGTAAAATAATAAGTAATAAAGTACTTACTTCACAGTTGCTCCATCGTCGTTTGCTACTTCTCTGGACATCTTTCCTCTCTTGTCTTTCCATTCTTGATAACATTTACCCCGTAGTCACTGACGAAAACATGTTCACTCGCGATATCAATCGACAGAATATGACAATCAGCAAAATATGATTAAGGACGTTCTCTCGTCCTTATACTAGAGAAAATCGATTTTCTTAGGATTTTCTTGAAACTGTGAATATACGTTAATTTAGGTGTGCTTTATGCGTGGTATAAATTTCAGTACCTCTTCCGGTATAAAAAATAAAGATACTGAGCCTCAAAGTTTCAAAAAAAATTTTTTTAATTTAATTTTTTTTAGTTTTGGCATTTTTTCCTTATAAACTCGACGAGAGGAGCAACTTTGGTCCTCTTGACCAACCTCGTATCTCTTACCGTTTGGCCTGGAAAACCTTTTCATTAGTAAAAGTTGAAAGTTTGAGGCTCAGTATCTTGATTTTTTATACCTAAATTACCGTATATTCACAGTTTCAAGAAAATCCTAAGAAAATCGATTTTCTCTAGTATAAGGACGAGAGAACGTCCTTAATGATACTTTGCACGGCAGTTGGCAATAACTTCGATGTTATATGCTCATTAGTTATTAATTATAATAAAGCAACTGTTAGGATCGATATAAATCGATACACTTAATGTCCTCTCTTGCGTACTCATATGTACAGACGGCGTCATTAATGCCTTCCTAGCTGTGTTCTGGGGATTTCTATAGTGCACGTTACATGTATGTACTAAAGCGTGATGCAACAATGTCGTGATGCTGCAATGTCACGTATACGAAAGTAGTCAATCGCGTATGAGCACTTCGCATTCGAGCACTGTGTAATACTGCTCCAATAAAGTATATATTGTCTATATTTTGCATATATATCACGCCGCGAATTTGCTTATCCCACTCGCAATTCTGACAGCGACAACAGACGAAGCGACTCATATCACACTTATTCACTCGAGAGAGTGCAAATAATGCGCGCCGTAAACAAAACTATATACGGCCGCGTCGGTCGACTTGTCGCGTTTCGAAATATTTTACACATAACTGTAACATAATTCCAAATATCCTACGTTTCTTGTATTTTTAATCAATTTTATTAATGAACGATCGATATATCATTCTTATATGTCGCACATTATTTATAATTTATCACTCGATCCAACGTTTTATACATTTTCAAAAATACACATAATAGCAAATTGCATATAAATCAACGAAAAACTTAATTTTCATTATAAATGTATTGAGACGACGATTATTTATTTCATAACAAATTTTTCGCGCGTTTTATTAATTCAAAGCAAAATTCAAAACGATAAAAAGTAGCAATTATAAATCATGTGGCGATATATACTGGCAGTAAAATTTTTCTAATAACGTTTGGATTCGATTACGTGCATTCTATTTCGCGCTTCGTTTTCTGGACTTGTTAACGCGTTGCCTGTGCGGAGAAGTAATAAACTAATATTGATAAGTCGATTACTAACAGCCGTTTTTAACTGCAAACTTATTTAATTTTTTTTTTAACAAGTATTCTAATCGAGAAAGAGTTCGTTATTGTCGAGACCATTTGCCATATATCAGCTCGTGTTATACAAGCTAGTTATACAAGCAATAAAATAATATTCAGAAAGTTTTCAAAAATTGTGAAAGTGATATGAAATTGTAGCAGTTTTATTTAATATATTCTGGTTTACACTGCTACAATTTGTTCGGTAATTTTAAAACTGAATTCATAATAGTTAAAATAAAGATTCCGAGTAATTTTCTATTAAGATTTTATAAAACTAGCGTCTCAACGATTTAAAATTGCTGAAACGAAAAACATTTGTATGGGTACAAAAATGTAAAAGTCGATTCATTTTCAGCTACGTCAGCTTTTCCTTCCAAGAACGCGATATTATTACATTGTTTTCGATAAAACGGTCTGATGATTGATACTTCTCGCGGGAAAAAAACTGTTATCTCGCGAGACAACAGGAAGTAGCGAAGGATTGATACATTGATTGAGATGTCAGGTATTCAATAGCCTCGCGCGCGAGAATGCTAGTGCCGTAGGGTTTTGAACGCAACATCCATTAATCCAGCGAATCCGGGCTTATCCGACGGGAATCGGCGGCGACGGCGAATCGCGTTTAAAGCGAGCCAGCGACGCGTAATGACCGATTTCGCGCGACGTTCGGTCCGCATTGTTCGGCGAAAATGCGCGCCCGTGTATAATATAATAATAATTAGCAAATATGAAAACACACACACACACACACACACACACACACACATGCAGTATAAGCGGTTCGAGTAAAAATAACAGAAAATCCAGGCGGAAGTGCTCGCTCCTGCGAGTTTTGGCGCTATCTTTGTTCGTTCGACCGAGTGGTATAAACGCGGATATTAATCATAATTACGGAGTGCAACGGTTTATGTGTAAATCGTACAAAAATAGCAGACAAACACCGGTAAAAATAAAGTTTTAACGCGCACCAATTTTCATGCACGGTTATTTCGGCATAAAACGTAAAATTTTTTATTTGTTTTTTAACAGAACCGTAAATCTTTAATACAAAATAAACCGGCTACGCGTCTTATGTTACGTGTTTTCATAAAAGTACCTTTATTTATCTTTTATTTTTGACAAATTTACGCAATTTCCGAAATAATTACACCCGGAATTATCCATGTATAATATAAACATACCAAACATTATAATTATTGTAATGCAAAAATCGAGAAATATAAAAGCGTTTTGCGTCAAATGTATCCATAAAAAATGCTACCGTGTATCTCTCTCGAAATAAAATGATAATAACTTTAAATGACTAAATAATTACAATCGTATTATTAGCTGATAAATATCTCGATTTTTCCATTTAAGAAAAAATGCATTTAGCGCTGAGATATACACATTACATTTTTCTACTCGACTTATGTCATTTAGGTATCATCTTTTTTTTCTGCATTACTCTACCGACCCGCGACCCTGAGAAACTGTGAGATAAGCAAACGCGTTAATTCGCTAATAATTGTCTAAGCCATTCGTCTTGCTCAGAACGTTATCAGCGCTAAAAAGATAACGCGGGGGAATATTCTCTCTCGCGGAGAGAGAAATCCTGGGATTAACAATTATCAAGGAAGAGCGACGACCGATGAATAGCGCCTGACGAGAAGTTCGCGGGAAAGTTGGTTGAAGCCGCGCGGAAACTTTTCTGCAAAATTGGAACGTATACATAAGAAAAAGCCGGGGCTTCCCGTCGACGAGCGCGCGGACGAACGTCATGAATGATTCAAACGGGCGCGCGATCGAATAAACGTAAAATACGTACCCGCGTGTACTTTCGTTTCTTTACCCCGGCCCCGGCCGTAGCAGCACAATTTGCGATTTTGCGTGACACAAGAAAACTTGGTCCGGAAATTTTCAGAAATGCCGCGGCGGAGTCGCCATGCCGATGGCGCCCGCGGGCGAATCGGAAGTCGATCGTTCGACATCTTCGCGGCAATAAATTTCCGCGAAATTGATTTCGATTGATTGATTTTCAACGCGGACGTCATAATTGCGACGAATTCATCCGAATGTTTGACTGATGAATATTGAAATCGTAGACTGTTATCAAATGACTCTCTCGTTATGTATTTAAATTGCTGTACGAGCTAAAAGAAAGGTGTTGGATAGTGCAAATTGTTCATCGCCTTTCAAAAACTATTATAGCAAATTAAATGTAAAAAAAAAATGAAGACGTATGAGAAACATGACGCGAAATATCTTCCTTTGTGCTATACGCGACCGTCAGAATAAGCCGGGGCGCGACACAGGGTAAATCCCAGGAAGCGCTGCCGGTCCGCGGGACATTTTTATGCACTACGCGGGAGCATAGTTTTAAAGATCTCGCTGTCAGTCGCGATTTCCGGGGCACACGTGTAAACCTCATAGCGACAAATTTCAGCGGCTTAACGGCAGAAATACGCGGGGGGAAGAAAGAGCCCGCGGGGGTGGCGGGCAAAAACGGTTGGAAACGGAAGTGGCGCGCACCGGGTGTACGCCACGACCGTCGTCGACTGATTTATCGACTCAACCTCCGCTCGGCGAAGACGAGGTACGGACGAAGTCGCGAATAAATTCCGAAAGAGGCGAATAAAGTCACAATCTGAAATGTTTGCCGACCGTCCCTCGCAGTTATGCGCGTACCGTATAGCCGGTGAATTCGATGACAAGATGAATTTCTCGTTGAATTATATAATTATATATCTACTGCTGACAGGATTTACAGGGCGATATTTCTAATTTCCCTAAATGTGCAAGTCCGAGCGACTTTTTACCTCGATGGGTGTTATTATACGGCTCGGATTTTTGGCGCGACGTGTAATAGACATTTATCTTATCTGCGTTTGCATTTTGCGCGGTGCCATTAAACTAATATGCGTTAATTAATTTCGGAATGCCGAGCATCGCGGCATTTAGTCGTGCCGCGAGATAGCAAGAATGGGAGAAACCCGAATTATGTGCGCGAATTTGCATAAAGGTAAATTGTAAGCAGCAAAAGCGTATCAAGACGGCTAAGTGCTCTGCGGCAGCTAAATTAATTGCTAAGATTCTCCAGAAACTGTACTTGTGATGCGCAAATAAATAAAGGATCCATTAATCGCGCACATGCTGTTATTAGATCTATATGTGTGTACGCGATGTCATAAGAATATTTTATTTCAAAATTTGCCATTATATAACTTAGTTTTTGCGCATTTTCCATATTATTTTATTATAATTTACGTTACATTATATTTACATCTAATAAAACAAAAATATATTCCAAAATGTATTCAAAACATATTCATTTTATTTAAAAGAAAAAAAGTATATTTATATATATTAATATAAACCTGAACAGTAATTCGACACGTATTAATACAATAATGGTTAAAAAAAATAATAAAATTTAACGGTTTTATTTAATATCATATATCGCGAAAATATTTAGATTAGTTTACAATGTGTGTGTGTGTGTGTGTGTGTGTACAATATACTGTTAAATAACAAAACTGGTCGCGAGCGATCCACATAATAAGCGACGCCGCTAAAGCTACAAAATATCCTGCAGGCTCGACCGAACGTCTCTCTCTCTCTCTCTCTCTCTCTCTCTCTCTCTCTCTCTCTCTCTCTCTCTCTCTCTCTCTCTCTCTCTCTCTCTCTCTCTCTCTCTCTCTCTCTCTCTCTCTCTCTCTCTCTTTCTCCGCGAGATTTCTCATTCTTCTTCTTAATTTAAATCGAAGTTAGGAAAGGACGCTTATAGGCACTTAATCGGCGGAAACGGGAGGTAGATATATATAACGGACCAACGGAAAGTCGATGAAAAGTCTCCAGTATGCCCCATTCCTTTTCCTTTACCTTTCCGGCTTTCTCGAGGACTCGCCCGATCGGCCTTTTTCGTCTTTGCAATTGCCGGCGAGCCCGGAATCGATTCTTTTTAATTACAAAGTAATTTGAATTAACGGCGAGAGGAATTCCGCGGCATAGAATAATCTAGATCTCGATATAAAGAGGTGGACCCCCTTTCGATGTTTTCAAGCACCCCCGTCGTCCAGACGGGGAACGACTCGTTAAGACTTAAAACCGCCTCGATTTCAGGCTCGACAGTTTCCTGTTTCATTCGCTAAACTGCACTACTGCGCGTTTCTCGTTCCTCTTAATCATCCTGATCGAAAATATTATCGAAAACTGCTCGCTCGGCTGGGGGAAAAAATGGTACGAGGGTACTTTTATTTCAGATGGAAAATGACATTCACTTTAATATTCGTCAAGAAGAAATCCATTTCAAATTGATTAAAAAATATATGGATAAAAAGAATATAATTCTGGAATTTTTTATCAGCCACATTACACGTAATTAATAAGATAATAATGTATAATTCCTTGTCAATCATCTAACGGTGATTTTTGTTTTTCTCCATATAAAAAGAATCTTTTAAACAAAACATTTATTCTAATTCATACTTATTTTCTTTGATGAAATTAGTGATTTGTATGAATAAAAATACACCGGATAACATGGACGGATATAACTCTCAATGAAGCAAAAAGAAGGAAACTTGAAACCGCGAGAGTACGCAATGTGTTATTGAAAAATTTCTTTTTCGTATGTGTGCGTAAAAGCTTCATGACATTCGATATTTAATATAGCGCCCGCAGAATTGTTTAATTTTGACAGATCTCTCTCTCATTGAACGAACGTTGGTTCAGTATCAGTTAAAACGCGTTGATAAAATGCATTACACTCTTTGCGAGAGTTGGAAAACCGCCACTGACAAGATATTCTTTTCACGACTGTTCCGTCTGATAGTTAGTTAGATTGACGAGCTCGATTTTAGCATCGAAGTCGTTAAGAAGCATTATGGACCGATCTTTTTCGAATATAATACAATTCGCATAGAAACATAAATGCAAAAATATAATTCACCGGTAGAGCATATCGAATTACGTAGCCAAGTTTATTTTATATCTTTTAATATTATGAAATCATATTTTTAGTTAGCATCGATATTGTCGATTGAATAATATATGATTAAACTTATTGTTATTTGACTGATCTATTATCTCTGAATAATTTTCCCTTCTATATTTAATTAAAAGGAAGAACGTATAAAAGATATAAAACATATATTGTTATATACAATGCAATTTTTCACTTTCCATCTTCAAACTTTATTTTCAAACCGCTTTTACTCGCGCTTTGCTTTTAATGAATATTTTTTTGTAGATATTGGTAATATTATTTGTATCAACAAAGGAAAAGCTTTCACTCGCTATTATGTCGTTAACAATCGGTCTTTAAAAACAGCCGTATATTTGAGTAATTCGTAAAAGAGAAGCTGTGTTGAATGTCCAATCATCGTATGGGTTAATACGATCAGATAAACGAGGTCAAACCCTCGTAGCTCGTTTTAAAACGAATCGACAGAGAGCAGATTCTTTCAATTAAAAAGTTGTACCCTCCGTAAAAAAAAATGCAATGGAGCTTTTGTGCCGAAAGCGCATTAAAGTTTCGTAACATTCTGCGCGCGCCTCTCTACGCGAAATTAATATAGTTGAATTCGCGAGAGCAATCCCGCTAGCATGAAAACGACACCGACGTAACGTTTCAAAAGCGGATCGGCCCCCGGAACACGAGAAACTTGTGCTGCAGGTACACGAGTCGTGGGGAAAAATTTCCGATTCGAAGCGAACGAAGTCGAACGGAGTTAATGCGCGTTCGATAACGCGAATGTAACGCATTGTTCCGGACAATCGCCATAACTCTTCCGATGGAAAATATGCAACTGAAACTTGCAGAAGCTTTGAAAGCGCTGCGCCGCGCCGCTGCTGAAGCGTATTGCTATGTATTTTCCATTACCAAGTTTCGCCATGTGTGTGCGTGTGTGTTTGTACGTGGCAAAATTGCTTAATTTATGGTACGCTATACCGGGTGCTTTGTTAACGTATTAGAGTGTTTGTTAGAAAGTGCGTTCGATACACGAGCGCAGTAAAGCGAACTGGATTAACTAACAATGGAATTCCGTGCATTGTTGTAAAACGCGCGCCGTATTTTCGCGAGATAAACAGAGCCCGTGAATTTACTTTCACTCGCATAATCAGAGAAAAGTTGATTCGGGATTCCCCTGCATGCCCGGCTGCTGCCGGTATGGGAAAGAGAATCCTTGCGCGCTTAATTTTCAGAATTCCAATACCATCCCGATTGAAATTAACAGATACAGCCTTTCATCTCGTTTAATAACTTGATTACGGAAGAGACAATTAAAATGATAATCTCGTATAACCGAATTCCGCGGGGGATATCAACAATTGTCTGTAGACAATATTTAATTATGCCAATATGCCAGATGAATATTGATTTACTTCGTCATTGCAAAAACGTTCGAATAGGGGAGAGTGGGGGAAACACGGACACCGGGATAAAACCGGACACTGCCATTTTGATATTTTTCTGTCATCCGTACCCTTCCGCGATAGTGTCAGTGTCACGGACTGGAGTTAAGCCGGAAGGGTACGGATCTGTACGGATGACAGAAAAATACCAAAATGGCAGTGTCCAATTTTACCCCGGTGTCCGTATTTCCCCCACTCTCCCCTATATTACATTCCCAATCAGTTTTTTAAACTTTCAAATAAGCACTTGAATTTTTAATTTAAATCTAAATTTCGAAATAATAGACAAAATGTTTATTTCTAATTCCGTATTATTAAAGATTAAAGTGTGTGAGTAAAAATGCCGGTCCCGGCACGAGAAGAATCACCGTCAAGGACACCTCGACGGCCGGAAACGGTGGTTCCTCATCCTGGCGCGCCGCGTACCTACTCGTCTCGCAATTTAATGCTTCTATTCTAAAAAAAAAGACGCGAGAAAGCGAGCGTCACGAGGCCTCTCGTTCGACCATCGATCGCTCGCTCGCACCCTTTATACTCTAGCCCCTTTCAGCGGCTTCTTCCTCGTGGAAGAATAGCTCGGCTTAAGTGGTAAATCTTGTCCTCTTGCGACAACGACGGCGACGACGACGGTGCCGGGGAATAGCGCCGGTGTTGGTGAGACGTTCCCCGGTTGACTAAAGTTGATAGCGGTCGCCCGCGCAAGCTGAAGCGGAGTTGCCGAAGTTTCGTCGTGGCGCGGTACATCTCGATCGAATTCTGCGCTCCGCTTGCCGCTCTTTGGCACACGTACACACGTACCCGCGCGCGCGCGCGGTGACAATATCACGCGTAGCACGCCCACACGTTGAGAGATACGGCATACAGCCGCAATCGTGGAACGACATACGACGACGACGGTGTCTATACGTACAACGGCGGCGGCGGCGATGGTGCCTTCGCTCGTGGACCCGAGTATGTGTGCCAGCAGGCATCCAGGCAGCCAAGCAGCCAGGCAGGCAGGCAGGCAGGCAGAAAGAGGATGCGGCTGTAACGGGCGTGCAGCATGTGGCACATAAGGCCGGGACCACGGATACATAATGCAAACAGTTTGGGCCAAGCCCCGGTCACAAGTTTAACTTAGTTTGCTACATAGGGTGCAGGGTAATTGCATTTACTCTGACGTCTGTAGGTTCTCGCCGCGCGCGATTCCGACCTACCTACCTCTATCCCCCGGTTGCGCACCGTTCACCGTCCTCCACCTCCCATTCCTGCCTTCGGTTCGCCCGCCTCCGCGCTTTCCAGAGCGACGTCCCTACAGCGCGAGAGAGAGAGAGAGAGAGAGAGAGAGAGAGAGAGAGAGAGAGAGGAGAAGCGGGTGAGAAAGAGAGCCCGACTACTACTGCCACGAGCCGTAAATGAAGATTCCCAAAACTGCATCTGCACCGAGCCGGGTCAGCCAACTGCCGCGGACAGTTTTGCGAGGTCGGTCTCCCGCTCGATCGTTTCGTCGCGGCTGCATCGTAGTTCCCGGAGTTTGTTATTGGTTCTAAGACCAGCGTCGAAACCACGCTCCACCTAAGTGCGATGAGTTACTGGCACTGCAATCAGCAGTGTAGAAGCGGTCTCGCGAAATGCGATCATCGGATTCGATTTTGATCAAGCCCCCGAATGGGCTACAATTAAACGCGCAAATAGACGAATCGTCGGACAAACTTTATTATTTGCACACGTATTTGTTATTTACCGTGAGTTAGTAAACGCATACTGAGATCTTAAGCAGACATACCAAGCTAATTAATTATCTTTGAATTTATTATTCCCAGGTTCTTCTAGTCTATTTTTTCACGATAAGAGGATAAGAATTAATTAGAGAAAGCTTTCTTCTCTTAGGATGTAAACTAATTTAACCTCAAAGACAATATTTTTGGCTTTTCTTAGAAAAATCTTACAAAAACTTTATCAAAGATTATTAATATAAATTATGAATTATAAAACTGTAAAATTATAAAATAATAAGGCCAAAATATTAAATCATGACACGTACGTATCTGTGTCCGGAAGACAAATTTGACTTGATATCTGAACACACACACATATTAGAAAAATTAAACATTAATAATATTCTATAGTTCAGAAAATGTAATGCGAGCAGCGGCGGCGGCGGCGATGCATCAGATATAGTCCCAAAATTCCGGACTAAACCGCCAGTGTGGTTTCGGCCGACTGTCACGGATAGTTCGCAAGACTATACTCTGTGTGCAGATACATATTCTGCGGTAGCAGAAGTTGTTATTAGTTGTAACGTTTGTATCGAGCTGCGAGATCGCGAGATTCTTGACTGAGTAGGGGGGACCGGGGCTAGTTTGTACACTTTGTTTTAAAAATTTTTTTTACACATAACTAATAAATGGAATACAAGCCGCAAAAGAATTTTTTAATAGCCGCATGCTTATACAACACAAAAATTATTTTTTTAACTAAATAGTATAATTAATTTTGTTGCACCAATAATAATTATAAGGCGACGACATTTGTAACAACCAGCCCCATATACGGGGTAAGTTGTTACAGTACTGGATTAAGTTGTGAAAGATCCAGTTTTCAAAGTATAATATATTTAATAAAGAGAAATAACATGTAACAATATGTGTTATATTACACTTACACATTGTTGAGTGCAAAATTATAATATAAATATAATTTAACTGATGTTCTGTATTGACTGGTTCTAATACGTAATAAGAGACGTTAACGGTGAAATCTTACATAAAATTAAAATATCTGCCACTGTTATGCCGAAATTATGTGTTACATCGACGGAGTTGGCCGAAATTATAAGTAAAACAGCAGTAACAACCTGCCCCGTCACAACCAGCCCCGACCTGCCCCTTTAGATATTTTCATTATTGTTTAAACAAAAAAATGTTTTAAGACATTAACATAACTGGAAGTTATTACGTTTAAAGTAAAGACTTTAAAGACACAGTTAGAATTATGATACGATGACCACATTTATAAATATAACATTTAATACATCACTGATTTATTTTACTTTTGGCTATACAAAATTAAAAATATTTTCTATTTGTGAAAATACACTACTCAGCCTAAAATAACTAATTGAAATATTATCGCAATATTTTGCAAAAATACTATATTTTTTATACAATATTATCTTTTGTCACTTTTGCAACAATTACCATGTACCATGTACCTACCTGCCCCATGTACCAACTAGCCTCGGTCTCCCCTATATCGATTCGAGCGCGATTAGAGCGCGTCGTGAATGTCCAGCGAATGTTGAAGCTGCGATCCCCGATTTCGCGTAAACTTTTATACGACGACGATATTACCGACGTATAAATCGGAGGTGGAGGGGGGAAGGTCGGCCTTACGTAATATGCAAAGTTGAACTACAGTGATTTAATAAGCAAGATTCTCCGAAGCGCGTGCAACGAAGTCAGGCCGTTATTGAAACGGCCGAATGTAATACCGAGCAGTTTTGCGATATTCTACACCTGCTACTTCGAACGCATTTCCCGAACACTCGAGAGTCTCTTAAGACCGCGGTATCGGCTACGTACGAGCGCAACGTGCATTGAATTTCAAGTGTAAACTACGCGAGACTCGACTGACCCTTGCTTATCTTTACAACGAGTTAAGTCATGGCATGAAAAGAAAGTGAAACGCGAAAGAAGAAACCTCAATGTAAGTCTCATTTTTGCAAATAATAATTTTTTTTATAATTTCCATTGTTTCCTACAGTTAATTTATAGCTCCTTTAACGAATTGAATTATAGTTTCAGTTGTATGATTTTTTTGGAACAATTTTATATCATCAGTAAAGATGGAATTCTGTGGACAACTCTTTTTGATGATTTAGGTATTAATCTTTTTTTTAGTAGACATATGTTAGCGATCGTTTTGTTGTCACATGCTGAATTATTGATTATAGATGTTTATTTGCAAAAGGATCCAAATTACGAGTCGAAACGTTGTAAAGCTTTTTTATTTCATTCTTGTGGCCAGTCAAGTCAATTTTAATAAATAAATAATTTGGATAATTTTTTTTATTCTCCGTAATTGAATAAATTATAAATGTTCCCCGAGAATTCTCCAAGTGAATTGCAATTGGAGAGTTAGAGTAATTACACATACCTCTCGCAAACACTGTAATTCCACTTATTCTAACTGTGGCATTAAGCTAACTAATCCAAATGTAAATTTAGCCCGATCGACCCTAACCCGATCTCTGTGCGTGATCATCGCACAAAGCCACATCATCGTTCCCGCTTCAACAACGAATCCTTTACATTCTCCGCGTCTCCGCAAACCCAATGTACTACGATCGAAATGCAGTTGCGTATCCAGTAACGAGAGATTCAAACTACGAGAGATTGCGACGTGACGTGGACGATAATAAAAGACGAATTTTTCGACGCAGCCCGCTAAACTGCAGTCGTAAAAATCGAACGGAAGAGGATATACACGCCGCGTATAATAAATTAAATGCCGCGCGTGCCATACGGCGATATGATGTAAAGTTCGTTCTAGTGGCCGTGTAATTTCGTTCATATAGACCGGCGTGCGGCGCGGGCGTCGCTATTGGCATTGCGCATCGCGTACACAATCGTAATCCGTTATATTACATGGGGTATATATGCGTGTACACGCCCGTCCATTCGGCCGCGCCGTGTAAACTGTCCGACGATGACACACTGCCCCTGTCAAATTCAGAGATTCCGCGGACAGGAAGAGAACGCGGGAGGAAGAGAGCAAAAATAAATATAAAAAAAAACGAGGTCGGTGGCCAGCGGCTGATCCCGGAGGCGAGCAATTAAAAACGGGCAGAGAGAGAGAGAGATCGACGTTCGTTTGTTCCGGCGCTGACGCAAGTGTGTTACTGATTTTTATTAAAAGCAGCGGACACCGCGTGCTTGTTAATCCGCGCGAGCAAATTACCCGCGCGACCCTTTACCTCTTTTCCTCGCTTAAATCGAGGAAGCTGGACGGTTTTCGCCAAGTTACCATTTCACATCTCGTCCCGTACATCTCAATTTGCATTAAAAAGCAGTAAAAAATATATGTATACACAAATATATAATGCTCGGCCGTGCAACGCGTGCGATTCTTTCAACTTCTAAATTTAAACTACATTTGAATTCAAAACCCGCGCCGCGCTGAAGAACAAAAGATAGGCTTGTAAATGTGTGCCATATACTTGGAACATTGTACGGGTACAAAACTACATGTACAAAATTGTTAAGTAATCTGAAGCTGTCAGAAAAAACACAGCCAGGTTCCATAGGAAACAATCGTACAATTTGGCTTGAAGAAAAGAATATATACCGCCTACTTAGCCGGTTAAAGCATACGTGTCGACGAAGCCGCACGGGCACAGAAAGCACATTATCAGGAGAAAAGTGGGGGGAGGGGGAGAGAGAGAGCACGTAGGTTCGTGACTTGGACGGCACTTCAAGCCCAGAGCGTAGCGCGATGGCTTCCGACCCGTCAAGAGGTTAAAGCTCTTAGCCCTGCTACTGGATTAAAGCCCTTAACCGTAATATCCTTACCCGTGCGCAATACTCCGCTAACGTTATAGATGGAAGCGACGGAGGGGCCCAACGCGCGACAAGAAAGTACGCTCGATAGTAAATTCGACGAATCGAGACGAAGATTAGAGGAGAACCGTCCGTTCCCGAATTTATTCGGAATAGTCGACAGACACAGGGCGTATGTGTGTATGCGCGCGATTTCGCGTAAAGGAAACGGCAATAGCGCAAAAGCTACTTTATCATTTGCTTTTGTCGTACGACCATGCGAATATAGCTCGAGCAAGCAAACAAACGTTGACGTTTGCTCTTGGTACGAACTGATCGGCATGCACGTGAAATGTGGAACAGAGAGAGAGCGCGCATACGAAAATTTTCATCAAATTACCTCTTATGTTTTTACTGAAAACTCTCGCGACGTTCCGCGCTCGACTTCAACGGCGAAACTGCCCGAGCAAGGTAAATATTTGCGCGCAGAAACTCCGACATATTTATATAATCTCGAATTTTTTGCAACCATTTGACGTATTTTCTATTTCTTTCTTTTTCATTTCTTTTTTCTTTCTTTTTTTAAACGGTAGATGTGCCAAACGGAAATTATTAAAGTTCTCGGCGTACACGATTAACTATTGCGCCGTGCATGAGTTGTTTATTAAAATGAAATTCGTTGGTGGGATTCGGGGTAAAAAGTCGATAACTCAATTTTCCACTTTCAATAGCTCGCGCCACCTTCTCGAAGCGAAGCTTTCATTATGGAAGCTGGATAGACGCGAGACGATAAAAGTTGGAAACCCTTCTTTGTTTTTGGAAGAGTTTGCAGCTTGCGCGCCAGAATCCATTTGATATTTCGATACTTTCCGACTCATACACCGGAGGTAGGTTTTCCGGCGATTCCGCCAAGTCGCGAACACCCTCGTTTTGCATCGCTTCGCGATGACAGCTTTTAAATGGCTGTTAAGACTTTAAGACGCGTTCGTGCCACGCAATAGCACGAGATAAAAATAACTCTGCAAAATTTTCTTCCTTATTTTTATGTATTTTTGAATATCTTCCTTATTTGCATTTCGTATTTTTATTCCGTAAAATCATCAAACGTGCATAAATAAATAAATGTGTTTTGAAGTCGACGCGTGTTCGCGTAATTAATGTAGATGCGCTCTTAGTGGAAAGTAAGTGTATGATGTATACGAGATTGAGGAGTATGACGCTTGTTTTCCATGGATCGTCGAATCCGCAAAGTGCTTTCGAAAAGTTAAGAAAGCGCGAACTCGAAGCGTCGCGTCGTAGCCAAGCTTGCGAGCCACTCTGTCGACTGTGTCACGAAAGCACAAAATATATCGTGTGCGATTTCATAAACTCCCGTCCTCATCGAAGACTACTTCATTGAATAACGATGGTTTAAGAATTCGCATAACTTCTTCGCCAAGTTCCATCACACTCCCCTTGTTCCTTCTCGCCCCTCTCAAATCCACGTACACATTTCAACTGCAAACTTTCTCCATGAAAATTTCACCCGAAGCTCTCTGATCTCGATCGGCGGAAAAGAATACACGTCCGTTGCCGAAGAAAGTTTACGATACATGTACGTCGAGTTGTTGCTAAATCTTTGCAATAAAGAAAGATCTACAAAAGTAGAAATGTCGAGTTTTCGAAATGTATTTTCTAAAATACACTTCGGTTACTTGCTTTACGTATTCCGAGAAATAGACTCCATTTTTGTTATACCACAGAACATAAACTTTGTTACTTCGCGCGATCGTTTACAAAACAACTATTCTTATTCAAATTCATTTTGCTTTTTGCCGAAAAATCGAAAATTCTACTCAAAATACGATAAGATTTAATTTTGTTTTAGTGACCTATTAATAGAAGTAAAGTGGTCTATTATCTAGCGACACAAAAATCGTTGACACACTGACATGGATGTCTTAAATTTGCAAATGTAGTCCATGCAACGAGATAAAACAATACGTGACCCTGCCTCAATAGATCGGAATTCATCCGTTGGATGACGATTATTGATACGCTATTCAACGGCGATAGCGAAAATTCAAACACGACACATTCACGCTCGACAACTCAATGCGCTCGGTGTACGAGACGGTGTAACTTCACAACACCGACGTAACACACTCGGTTTTCATTCGTAAGGCACCCGCCGCGCGCCGTGCGCCGCGCGCTTCATCGTGTATAGCGTTATTCACGGGATTTTATTAACTCCGCAAACAATCATCACCGGCGCAGCCAACAAAACATATTATGCGGTTCCGCAAACACTCGCTCACACAGAAAATAGAATGAAACTTTAACGAATGTTAACGGATATACGAGCCTGCGGTGCACGCGATTTAATATATTCAATATATATTCAGCGCAAGTTGTAATATTGTAATTTTGAAATAATCGAGTAGCCATATTAAATGAGGAACTTTGACGCGATCGCGCGACATATATTACGCCGCATTATTACAACAGCTGTGGATTGGCAAAATGGATAAGCGATGCACATCTATTTGCATTTCAATCGCAGTAGTTGACGATACTTATGGACGAAGTGGTGATTTTAATGATAATGTCCGTTTAATTTTGATCGTAGGTGAATACGATTGTTTACAATTCTCCTCTTCGCAATTCTAAGAAGAAATAAAGAATCGAATAAATCAATCCTTTTCCGATCAATCGATCGCGTCGTTTTCGTATATTCTTATGCCTCGCTAATAGATATCTTTTTGTTTCTGCAGTGAGAATCGATCGCGCTTCGAATAATCAGAAATTCGATTAAGCACAATTTGATTTCGTGCGCGATAAAAATAATCGTTTGGTCGCCGCTTATATCCACTACCAAAATGCGTCCAGTGAAATGCAGTAATTCCATTCCTCGAGAATGAAATTTTGATTTGTGCGCCACGCGTCAATATTTTACATGCGATGTAAAAGCCCTGGGAGTCACCGTCCCGCGCGCCCCCTCCAATTTCAGCGTAAAACCCGCGCGCTCGATGGCTGGCTCGATACGACAACGCCGCAATTATTACGAGTCGTGATTTTATAACTTCGTAATTGCTCGATTCAATTAAACCAACCGTCATTGTAGATTAAATCCTCCGTATTGGCAGCGCGCGATACGTTGAGTCGTTCGTAATTATTAAATGAAACTCTCTCTGGTCCCCCTTTCTGCGATCCTCATCCCTTCGGCGATAAAAGCCATTCCAACCTCCCCCCCTTACGGGAGGTACCTACGCGCGAATCTCGATCGAACAGTCGTTCCATTTATAATGCTCGTGTTCTTACGCTTCGCTACTGCCATTCGCAAAGTTTGTTCAGCAACAAAGACTCGGACCCTTTATGCGTTCATTGATTGAACGAGTCTCATTAACGTTTAGGTCGACGAGTTAACTAACCCTACTATTTACTTAGATATAGTTCTTTAGCGCGGTTAAATAGTGGCTCCTTTTCTGTTAAGTAGAATTTATTAAACAAAATTATTTTTAATCTATACTTCTATCTATTTTACACGACCTATCACACTCAATTATCTAATTGTCAATGAATATTGTAATGTCTTGCGACGTAAAACAATCATTATTGTGTTCCATTTTACCCGACTGACGTAAATTTTTATCGTCTTGATATTTTAGGCTGAATCAAAATTTTATTAATTCTAACTAACCCCATTATTTACTGAAATATCGTTTTTTAGCGCGGTTAAATAGTTTGCTCCATTTCTGGAGTAGATTACTCTAATTACTTTAAGTAGAGCTCGGACTCAGCTCGTTAAACAAAATATACGATCTATGCTGTCTCAATTATCTATAAATTTTACATTGTCTCGATATTTTAGGTTAAATCAAAATTTCAACACATAATTTAATCAGTACATATAACAAAGATTGTATAGCATGTGTTATTAGCTACAAAAGACAACACTAAATTTCTGATATCAGCAAGCGCGATATAATGATTCTCTCTCGCAAGCACTTACGGCGAAGATTGCGTACACATTAGAATCGCCAATTGCAGGAGCTCCGATAGTGTCACGTCTTATCGGGATGCCGTTCTACGGCGCCCACGATTATTACGGTTCGAATAGAATCACTCTGCCGCACAATGCATTTGCATAGTTCAAACGCCGGTAAACTGCTAGGTATATTCAAAACAAGATGCACGCTGAGAAACAATACAATCGAACCAATCGCGCCGAGATATCAAAATTACGACCGAATCACCGAACGGCCGAAATTTTGTTGCGCGAAAATCATCAGTCATATTGTAATTCGCATGTGTGTGCAATGTGTGCGAACGGTTCACCGAATGCCGCGGTGCATTTGATACGTCAAAAATACACACCCCATCGATCCCAGCCCGCGGGATTGCGCGTTTCGAAATTAGGTCAGTATCGGTAAACGGAGAACAACGGGGTGCCACGGTAAATTCGCCCCGTATTCGCCGAGCCCCCCTTGGTTCGGCACACACGTGATGTGTGTGTCGCCGTAATTTGACCTCCTTAGATCTGCCTGTGTGCATTGGGCCAATGCAATATGCATGTGTCTTTGGCCCTCGGTATATACAGCGTTTCTCAAATGTTTGCCCATGCTTCGCGTGTTCGGCGAATTGTAGAATCACGTGTATTGAGCGTAGCGCGACGCGGAGTGAGCGCATTCCCGTATATCTACGCGGTCGTATTTTCTTATCAATACGATTCAATAAAATACCTCTCGGTAAGGCTTGGCCGAACAGTTTCGGAACATCCTGTATGTGTATCCGAATGCACGCGCGCGCGCGCGCGCATGTATGTGGGTGTGCGCGCAGATGCATATATCTTGTGCCAAATATGCCGGCCGGCCTATTGAACCCATTACGGGCGGTTCACGACGACGATCGGCAAAATGAACACGATCGCGCAATTCATGATATAAACCGTTCAGAGTGCACTCCACTCGGCCAATAGTGTGGTCAGATAGTTCCGAAGCGTACATATGGACAGATCTGCGGCATAGCACGAACTTCTGCATGCCCCCCGCTCTCCCGTGGAACTTACCGTTGGGCCGACCTCCGTTGTCCACCATGAATATTTCGCGCAGCTTGATCACGATTCCCGAGGCGTCGATAAACGGAATATTAATTAATGCCTGCGCGATGACGTAATCCGTCCAAACAAAGGGAGCCCCGACGGTGCTATTATCAAGTTAAAACGTATAAAACGCGCTTCTTTTTTCTTTTTACTCGCGTATTCATTCTGCCACGCATGTCTTTTTTAATTTTTTTTTAACAATTATATTTAAAGAAAGATAAAGAGTAAAGAAAGAAAAATTATAACATATAATAAAAAAGTATTGTTTTTTTATACATATATGCTGTATGCTTGAAACATTACGTATTATTAATAATTTAAGTTGTCATTAAAAGAAAGAATTAAATAATTCACTGTAACAGGTAAAAATTGCTATTAGTAATACACATTTGTCTACAAATCAAGCAAATTGAAATAAATTCTTTCAATATTTCCATTCTAAGTCTCCCTTTCAATCGAACAAAATTAATCGTTATGTTAATTAGACAATAATAAATCCACAAAACGAAGCGTAAAACAATCAACAATCATAATTCGAAATGTAAGAAATAAAATATTAGGTAATCTTCGTAGGAATACGTCAAATATTTCATGGCCGTGACAGACTAGCTCGCACACAACGTTCCGCGCTTGTGTTTTCAGGAGTACAGCCGTAGCGTTGTGCCGACGTAAGGTCGCTGTCTTACATATATTTCCAAAAAATTATTACTCAAGTGATACACATCACAAAATTACGTTACCTTATCAAAAAATGAGTCGCGCTTCAAGTGATCTATTATTACAATTACAAAAAAGAAATGATATCTCTTTTTAAATTACAGCGCCAATTACAGAGAACATATATTTTTCGAGATACAAAGATTACGTCTACCACTTGTTACTTAGGTTTTTTCGAGGTATAATATTACTACTGCTTTTCTTCGATTAGAATAAAAAATTGAATCATGAAGAATTACACAGAGGTAACAGTACAAAATACAAATATTTTATTAAAATATTTAAACCCAACAAGGGAATACAAGGTATTTAAATACAAAGTTTATATATGTATTTTAAAAGATTTAATCGCATCGCAAAAAACTTGGCGCTGCTAGACCTTAAAATTAGGTCAGCCTGGTGCGAGCGAGCGAGTGGGTGTGGGCGATGTGTGTGTGTGTGTGTGTGTGTGTGTGTGTGTGTGTGTGTGTGTGTGTGTGTGACGGTGAATAATGCGGCTTATTACTAAGTATAGGATAAGTTAGGATAAGTTTAGATTTTTAAAGCGATTAGAATTAAGTATAGAATAAGTATAGAATAAGTATATAATATCTACATTTGTAAAAGGTCTCTCTTTCTCTCTCTCTCTCTCTCTCTCTCTAGCAGCGCCAAGTTTTTTGACAAGAAAAATTTATGTATTTTAATAAAATATTCTTATTTTTTGTACTGTTACCTCTGTAATTCTTTGCGATGCGATTAAATCTTTTAAAATACATATATAAACTTTGTATTTAAATACCTTGTATTCCCTTGTTGGGTTTAAATATTTTAATAAAATATTTGTATTTTGTACTGTTACCTCTGTGTAATTCTTCATGATTCAATTTTTTATTCTAATCGAAGAAAAGCAGTAGTAATATTATACCTCAAAAAAACCTAAGTAACAAGTGGTAGACGTAATCTTTGTATCTCGAAAAATATATGTTCTCTGTAATTGGCGCTGTAATTTAAAAAGAGATATCATTTCTTTTTTGTAATTGTAATAATAGATCACTTGAAGCGCGACTCATTTTTTGATAAGGTAACGTAATTTTGTGATGTGTATCACTTGAGTAATAATTTTTTGGAAATAAAAATAATACTGCTTAGGTTTTTTCGAGATTTTTGGAGATACAAAGATTACGTCCACCACTTGTTACTTAGGTTTTCTCGAGGTATAATACTACTACTTTGTTTTTTTTTTCGAGGTGAAGATACTACTGTTTAGGTTTTTTCGAGATTTTTCAAGATACAAAGATTTCGTCTACCACTTGTTACTTAGATTTTTTTAAAGTATAATACTACCACTGTTTTTTTTTCGAGGTAACAACATATACACTACTATGCGTGTACTTGGCGCCTTTCTTTACCTTTTTTTTAAAAAAGGTAATTTTGTACAGATATCACGCCTTTTTGTAGTGTTACACATTGTATAAACAATATGTACAGGGTGTTATTTTGAGGTATAATACTACCACTTTGTTTTTTTCGAGGTAACAACATAATACATATATACTACTATGCGTGTACTTGGCGCATTTTTTTACCTTTTTTTTGAAAAAGGTAATTTTGTACGGATATCACGCCTTTTTGTAGTGTCATATAAGACGTCGGCGTTAGAAGTAGATAGAAGAAGTATCTTAATAAAAAAATTTCACATTTAGACTTTGCGTCGCAATATCTCCGCTCGTAGGGCACGGAGCGGGATATTATAAGAGAAACCCCCCCCCCCTAATTGGACCCCAAGCTATCGATCAAGCCTACTTAGAACTTGATCCGTTCACTCGTTATTGAGATCTCAACATCTCGGGTACTCGCAACCCGTCGGCGTCGCGTCGCGTAAAAGAGTCACGGTCGGTCTCGCTCCGCGTGTACTTGGCGCGAGACACTACCGTGTCTCTTGATTCTGCCGCTAGGGAATTTTTAAGTCGATTCTTATGAATCAAGCTTGAATTCGATGTCTAGGTGTCCCAGGTTGCCGATGATGAGGTTCACATAGTGCGCTTCATAGTTTTCGGTATCCAGGTGTATTAATACCTTGAATTCGATGTCCACGTGTTCCAGGTTGCTGATGTCGGGTTCCAGATAGTGCGCTCTACAGTTTTCGGTGTCCAGGTATAATAATACGTTGAATTCGATGTCTAGGTGTCCCACGTTTCCGATGACGAGGTCCACATAGTGCGCTCCGTAGTTTTCGGTGTCTACGTGTATTAATACCTCGAATTCAATATCTACGTGTCCTACATTCAGATTTAAAGTTATTAATACACCTAGACACCAAAAACTACAAAACGCACTATGTGGACCTCGTCATCGGCAACCTGGGACACGTAGACATCGAATTCGAGGTATTATTACATCTAGACACCGAAAACTACGGAGCGCGCTATCTGGACCTCGTCATCAGCAACCTGAGACACCTAGACATCAATTTCAAGATATTAATACACGTAGACACCGACAACTACGGAGCGCACTATGTGGACCTTGTCATCGGCAACCTGGGACACCTAGACATCGAATTCAAGGTATTAATACACGTAGACACCAAAAACTACGGAGCTCACTATCTAGACATTGTCATCGGCAACCTGGGACACCTAGACATTGTATTCAACGTATTATTACACCTGGACACCGAAAACTACGAAGCGCACTATGTGGACCTCGTCATCGCCAACCTGGGACACCTGGACATCGAATTCAACGTACGATTACACCTGGACACCGAAAACTATGAAGCGCACTATCTGGATATTGTCATCGGCAACCTGGGACACGTGGACATCGAATTCAAGGTATTAATACACGTAGACACCGAAAACTACGGAGCGCACTATGTGGACCTCGTCATCGGCAACCTGGGACACGTAGACATCGAATTCAACGTACGATTACACCTGAACACCGAAAACTATGAAACGCACTATCTGGATCTTGTCATCGGCAACCTGGGACACGTGGACATCGAATTCAAGGTATTAATACACGTAGACACCGAAAACTACGGAGCGCACTATGTAGACCTCGTCATCGGCAACCTGGGACACGTAGACATCAATTCAACGTACGATTACACCTGGACACCGAAAACTATGAAGCGCACTATCTGGATCCCGTCATCGGCAACCTGGGACACGTGGACATCGAATTCAAGATATTAATACACGTAGACATCGAAAACTACGGAGCGCACTATGTGAACCTCGTCATCGGCAACCTGGGACACCTAGACATCGAATTCAACGTACGATTACACATGGACACCGAAAACTATGAAGCGCACTATCTGGATCCCGTCATCGGCAACCTGGGACACGTGGACATCGAATTCAAGGTATTAATACACGTAGACACCGAAAACTACGGAACGCACTATGTGGACCTCGTCATCGGCAACCTGGGACACGTAGACATCGAATTCAACGTATTATTACACCTGGACACCGAAAACTATGAAGCGCACTATCTGGACCTCGTCATCGGCAACCTGGGATACTTAGACATCGAATTCAAGCTTGATTCATAAGAATCGACTTAAAAATTTCCTAGCGGCACTTTCTGCCAAGCGTAGAGAACCTTCTTTTCCGTTGACTTAATATATCAAGCTTGATTCATAAGAATCGACTTAAAAATTCCCTAGCGGCACTTTCTGCCAAGCGTAGAGAACCTTCTTTTCCGTTGACTCAACAATATATATTATATATTATACTACCTAATTTACCTAAATAGAAATCTTCCTCCTGACCGATAAGTCTATCGACCTAATTTCGAAATACGCGCGCGATATCGAAACTGGCGATACCTGCGCCGCCAGCGTCGAAAAAGTGAAAGGGACGTTTCTGTGATAATCATAATAATATTGAGACGTCGGCGTTAGGAGGAGGAGGAGGAGGAGGAGGAGGAGTATCTTAAAAATAAATTTTCCCATTTGGACTTTGCGTCGCAATATCTCCGCTCGTAGGGCACGTAGCGGAATATTATGAGAAAAACCCCCCCCTAATTGGACCCCAAGCTATCGATCAAGCCTACTTAGAACTCGATCCGTTCACTCGTTATCGAGATCTCAACATCTCGGGTACTCGCAACCCGTCGCGTCGCGTAAAAGAGTCACGGTCGGTCTCGCTCCGCGTGTACTTGGCGCGAGACACTACCGTGTCTCTTGATTATTCGCGCGCCAAATTATACTCGAGCCGGTAGGCAGCGAAAGCCATGTGTCACGTTATTAGGTACCTCTCGAGACACGATTGTGTTGAGTGTGCTAGACTAGAAGAAAGACGAGCATTCTTTTACGAACAAGTAATGCTTAAATTATTATTACTTATGCTTATACTACACCCGAGAAAAAAATAGGTATAATATGGTCAGATGTAAAAATATATTATTAGATATGAAAAGATCTAATTTTTTATAATTATATATATAATCAGATCCGAAATTTGGGTACTCTAAAGTACGAACTTGAGTATACTAACATAAAGATAAGATCATTTCCAAATTTCGGATCTGATTATAGCGCTATATATAATCATATAAAATTAGATCTTTTCATATCTAATTTATATCTTTTCATATCTAATAATATATTTTTATATCTGACCATTTTATACCCATTTTTTTTCTCGAGCAGTAACGCTGATATTGGGCCTGTTCTTTTTAGCTAAACTTCTTGCACGTTGGAGAGAAAAAGAGAAAATCGTGCAAGAAGTTTAGCTAAAAAGAATAGGCCTATTATCATCCGCGCAATTAATAAATTTCTGAAATTTGCAATAAGAAACGTTTCGTAAATATTGTAAATATCGAGACGATAGATTCTTATCAAAACAATTATTTTGCGCAATTTACTTTTTTAATATAAATGAAAATCTGAACCGTGGCACTTTGCCCTAATAGAATAAAGACAAAAAAAGAAAGAAGAAAGTTCAAGTACGAAGCTATAGATAAGAACCGTAAACTGTAGCTTCTTAATACTTACGGGCAGTATAATTAGTTCTGTAATGCTTCTATTCGAATATACCTTATGTTGAATTTTAAATTTTTCAACAGATTAAATCGCTTTCTGGGATTGAAAACATAGTGTAATACACTAATAGAATATATGGAATAATAATAATGGGTCGAATAGAAAGCTGTAATATATATATTTATTAATTCAAAGTAACAAGAAACAGAATTTTAGATGCGGATTTAAAAAACGATAGATATTTCGGGACGATATATATCGGTTGGCACGTTGGCTCTTGCTTGATTTGTTATTACACATTATCTATTGTTTACGTAAAATCGCCGCACTATCAGTCGCACTTCGAGACGCGAGCAGATGTCTTATAAGTTAGCGGAACAAAATGAGCAAAACCGATTCTAATTAATATTTATTTGTTGCTAAAAAAGTTATCAAAGAGAAACATTTATATTCTGTATACATACTCGCATATATGTGTATGTAGTAACTGAATTGTACATAATAATATAAGAATTTGTTGTTAATTTATTGTTCCCGAAATATCCAAGTTCCAAATTTGTTGCTTGCAAAATAAGTTTAAATAAGAGTGGAAAATCTCACAATGTGCATAATTATTAGAGATTAGCGGTGTTCCTGTAAAACAAAAAAGAATTTATGTGTGTGAAATAAAAAATTATTAGAATTTATATTTTATTCAAAACATATATCAATAATTGAAGATCTATTTTATAAGTATCAAGTTTTCTTTCATAAAATGCTTTACGTATATATTCCGGTAATTTAATCTTTCTTTAGCAGAACTTCCTTTTTTAAAGAAACTTACAAAGTAGCAAATTTTGTTCTTTAACAGCTTTTTAATAAAAAATGAGTAACAAAAAATTAATTAGAATTGGTTTTGGTCATTTTGTTCCATTAATCAAGACGTCTTGAACATGTAGAAAGCAGAGAAAGTCGCTCTGAGTATTATTACATTATTATTTGTTAAGACACAATCGCGACAAACAGTAAAAGAGCACGATCGTTCCTTATGAACAAGTAACGCTTATTAATACGGCACAATTAATAAATTCGTGCAATTTATAAAAAGGAACAATTCATCAATGGATTCATCAATACATCGAGACACAGTATATTTACCGAAGTAAATTCTTCGTGCTATTTACTCTTTTAAAAAACAAATTTCAACTAATTTATCTTTTGAATACACGTGAATCATTTTCTATAAAAATTGTCTTTCCCGATTAATAACGATTCATCAAAGTAAATATTACGCGTATTATTTTACGCGTTATATTTAACATAAGCCTCGGGGCGACAGGTAGGTAGTGAAAATTATAAAATACCATTCTGTATATACACATATAAATAAAATTATACAATACCATTTGCGATATTTATAAATAATATCGCTTTTTTTCAACGATAGTTATTAACATATGTATATTGATTAAACTTAACGGAAAATCGCAACATATCATTCATTAATAATAGCTTATTAATAGTATTTCGTGTATTGCGAAAACCATCGTAATCTAATAATTAATTATTTTCGCGAGTGAAGTAATTGCAACGAAGTGAGTGCAACGAAGGAAAAACAGGAGAAGGAGGAGGCCTGTGAAACATCAGTCATCGGAGCAAATCATAGAAAGCACAAGGTGAGTGATTTACTTGACTTTACCTTGAAATAAATTTAACACGTAACATGAGATCCAATAACTATTTCATCGCATTCGTAATATTGTGGAGGATTCCAATGTCGTACATTAGTCAGCTGAATATACTCTCAGAGTTGATGTCTAATAAAATTGAACTTTGTTTCAATACGTAAAATTTTATTTCGAGTATTTTATCTGATGCGTTTTTCGATACGAGAGTCGTGTAAATATGAATATATGTGCGCTAAGATATAAATTATTAAGACATTAAGAATTTTTGGTCAAATATTGCGATTGTTATTCCATATCTTGTTATATGTATATACGTACATTCTTTTCGTATGTACATAATTCGTATAGTATATAGCAAATTTTTACCTGCACTATTATTTATAATGCTCTTTCAATTGCCGCATTTTATTTTATTTGTTAAATATCAATACAAGTTTCACAACGATAAAAAATCAAATAGCATTTTCATTTTGTTGTTTTTGTTCACTTTGTTATACTTCAACTCAATGGCTAAAGTATTATATTTTGTTGATACTTTTTGATGTAATAAAATATGAAATACGATCCAACGAAATATGTTACTGTTTTGGCATCGATACGTATAGCTTGTAAACTAACCAAATATTTTGTTAAACGGGATATTGCCCCGGCATAATGCGTGGTGCATAATTTGGCAGAGACCGTTATGTTATTCTATCCGGTAGCCATTAAAGGGTTAATGTTCGAAATAAACGTCAAGAGAGCGATATTGCGGAATACAGTTAGTATCCACTTAATATCCAGCTAATAGGCAAGTTAAAACGGTGATTTTCCTCGAATGAGAAGGGCTTTTTCTAAATTTTCCCCGTTTTATTTCTATACCGCACATTTCAAAAGTAAATCAAAGCAGACGTAAAGAAATAGCACAGTTATGTCAAATTATTGTTATTACGGATCGCAGGTGTTTTAACGCGGTATAAAACTCTTTAATCTGCTCGTTTCTAGCCGTCATTCTCGGACCGATTTGCCAGCGATCGTGAAAAGTATTCGTGTGTCTCACAGCCCGTTGGAGATGACGAATACGAAAGAGAGGATGGCACGATGAGTGGGACCGAGCGAGTGTGATACGTTTTTGTTGTCCGTCAAATGAGCAACAAATAACGGGGCATTGTTTTCCGCCAAGTGCGCACGGCGTGCGCACAAACGAGAGTTTGAGCTTAACAAACGCGGCGGGGCGCGGGGCGACGACGGCCGAGGGGAGGGGGGGCGGTTTTGAGCTAGCGGGCGGGGAGGAGGGGGATAGGGAGCCGGGGAACTTTTCAAGCTTCGCGGTAACAATGCCAAGAGACGGGCGACAGCCGGTTTAATTAAACGCATCGTCAGCTCTGTATGGCAACACTATGCCAACGCGACGTTACGCGCGCGTGCATTGTACGCGTGCACACGCACGCACACGCCGGCGGATCTCACGTGGAGGAGAGACTTCGTCGTGGTCGCGCGCCACAGCCGCGAGGGGTGAATTGAAAGGATATATGTGTAGCGCATCCTACAGAGACGGGTAAACCGGGCGAAACCAACTCCTTCCGAACAAAACCCGCGGTGTGGTGAAGCATTTGGATAAATAGAGATACGACGACGTTCGGCTGGCGCGAGGAATAAGTGCCATGCGTCTGGTGAGCGTCAATTGCTATCTTGAAATCATACGAGCGAATCAGATTTCGTACTTCAATCTGCGATTAAACTGAGGTTTGAGTCAAGATAAAAGCGAATATTCGCTAGACGTAGCGTGGCTAAAATGTTGACTGAATGTTGTTCATTTCTAATGTGGAATGATCACGAAATGTGTTTACTATATTGTCGAAGTTGAGAAACATCTTTTGGTGTGGCGAACGACTGCTTATTGTAAAATAATACTCGCAATTGTTGCAAATTTATGCCCATTTATAATTACTCATAAATCAATTGTTTGTTTTCTTCCTGCAATTTTTGTCCCATAATGTTATTAAATACGATATATTTCGTAATATGTAATATTTGAAAAATTTAAATCAATATTGCATGCTAATAATCCCATAAAAACTAATACAATTTTATATTTGCACGTGACTTTGAAACGAATCGAGAACGCTTTTGAAGTTATCCGAAGCATACGCGTGAATTTTATGTATGAGCACGTATAGTAGAAGCGGGTAAGCAATGCGAAAAGGTCCCAGGAAATTAAATGGATCCGTCTGATGTGGTAGTCGACTAATACAGTAACCGGGTTTACGAAACAGTTTAAAATATAAAATATTTGCTTCAGATAACATCAAAGCTATAGGTATTTTCACAAGTATACCGAATTTTTATTTTATGCCGAAAGGATTTAAAGTGGTTGATGGAAAATAAATTGGCGTGTGTATATCATTTTTTTATCTAAAAAAAAAACAAAGGTTAATATAAATTCCGACAAAAACACCTTAATAACTTCTGTAATTTAAAATAAGAAATATGAAATCTGTTATTTTGACGGGGTCGGCTGTTCTAATATTAAAATCTATAAAGACTCATAAAGATACATACACCGATACAAGACATATCGTAAAAATTTAACTAAGATTTTAAATATAAAGTCTTGATATTATTAATTAACTGAGATTATACAGTTCTTGTTCTTTGATCCGACGTTTGTTGCATGCATATTCGTGTGTGCGCTACTTAGACTGTGCGCTATTTGCGATTCGCGATTTTTTATTTGCGATTTATAGTATAACTAGATTTTTCGCCCGCGCTTCGCGCGGGCTCAAAATCTATTCCCCTTTCCCCAAACTCACTCATTAATTAGGAGCACCTTTGATATTCTTTCTCCTCAAACTCTAACCTACATCTCTTTGAATTTTTTTTTTTAAAATAAAAAATAATAGATAATATAATAGATGCAGATTAGCATATTGTCAAATATTTCAAAAACGTATAATCCCTTATATTAAAATCTTTAAATTTTATTTTTGCTCGTGCCTCGCGCGTTTTTACCCTCCGTTGATCCACCATTATTAACTCTCTTTTATTTTCTTTTTTTTATTTTCTTTTTTTGAAATCATCGAAAAATTAGAAAAATTTGGCACTGGTTTCAAGAAAATCAATTCTTAATAAAAAATTATCCATTAATAAAAAAATAAACTTATCCTCCAAAAATTAAAAAAATTTTGACTCCTATTTCATATATAATTCTTTAAGATTTGGTTAATTAATTCCCGAAAAATTGGAAAAATTTTGTAACCGGTTCCCAAAAAAATCGGTAACAAAAAATTATACACTTTATAGCAAACCCTAGGAAATTCTACCTTTATTTCATATACAATTTTTTGAAATTCGATCAATTAACTCCCGAGAAATTTGAAAAATTTTGTAACCGGTTTCCACAAAAATCGGTAACAAAAAATTATCTATAAAAATTATCCATAAAAAAAATTTAGTTTGATATCTCAAAATTTACGGAAATTGGAGCAGAAATCGGAAACCTTTTTATTATTAGCAATTTTTCTATAAACTCATCGTAGCCATCCTGAAAAAATTAGAAATTTTGAAACCGGTTTCCAAAAAATTGATTGTGAAAAATTATACACATCTTTGCCATCCCCGAAAAATTAGAAAAATTTGGGCATTGTTTTTAAGAAAGTAACGAAAAATTATCTTTAAAAAAATTTAGCTAATATCTCAAAATTTGAGGAAATTAGAACAATCACGTACCTACATTTTTTTAAACAAAAATCGAAAACCTTTTTAGAAAAATTGAAAAAACTTCGTAACCGGTTTCAAGAAAATCAATTCATTAATGAAAAATTATCCATTAATAAAAAATTAAACTTATCCTCCAACAATATTAAAAAAATTTTGACACGACTGCTATTTCATATATAAATCTTTAAGATTTGGTCAATTAATTCCCGAAAAATTTCAAAAAATTTGTAACCGGTTTCCAAAAAAATCGGTAACAAAAAATTATACATTTTATAGCAATTCCGGGGAAATTCTACCTTTATTTCATATGTAATTCTTTAAGATTCAATTATTTTCCGAGAAATTGGAAAAATTTTGTAACTGGTTTCCAAAAAGATCGGTAACGAAAAATAATACACTTTATATCACTCCCCAGAAAATTCTACCTCTATTTCATATACAATTGTTTGAGATTCGGTCAATTAATTTCCGAAAAATTGGAAAATTTTCTGATACCAATTTCCCCAAAAATCGGTAACAAAAAATTATACACTTTATGGCAATCCCCGGGAAATTCTACCCCTACTTCATATAATTTTTTAAGATTTGGTCAATTAATTTCCGAAAAATTGAAATAATTTTGTAACCGGCTTTCAAAAAGATCGGTAACAAAAAATTATACACTTTACAGCACTCCCCGGAAAATTCTACCCCTGTTTCATATATAATTCTTTTAAATTCAGTCACATTATTTCCCGAAAAATTAGAAGAATTAGAAAAATCGGTTTCCAGAAAATCGGTAGCAAAAAAATGGCCACGACATTTTCATCCCCGGGAAATTCTACCCCTGTTTCATATACTTTTAGTAAAAATTCGGTCCACTAACGAATGAGTAGTTCGCGTACATACAGACAGACAGACGTGACTTATATATATAGATTTGTCGAAAATTCGTTATTCGCCACTGTTCGCGATTCGTACTTTATCATTACTTCGTGCTGATTTCGTGATGATTCGCGTCCTTTGATTTTGTCGTAAAACGAAACCACGAAATGATGAATCACGAATACGAATTGCGCACGAATGGCGAATCATGAATCACGAGTCGCGAATACACGTATATAATCTGGCGTCGATTTAATAGAGATAGAGAACAGACAAGCCGCAAAACCATTTTCCATAGTAAGTTCACTATGCCTAAAGCATTTCGGTGCTTTGCAAGCATCTTAGTTGCATAAGCGTCTTAGTGGAAGCGCAGATAACGAGAACAGTGCAATCTAATCCGTATTAATGTAAACTTAATTGTCGATCAAAAGCACGCATATAGCAACGCGCTACTAATCTAGTACGATTACGAAGGATACGCTAATAAGATTGATTAACAAGTTTCTGTCTTGTAATGTTAATATAACGCTTTGTAGTTTATCATTTCCTTTAAACTTCAAAAGACCCGGATATCGCGCGCGGTGCGCTATTTCATTTGTACTTATAAAAAAGTATAACAACAGTCTCGCAATTGTTTCAACGTTTACGTTTACCTGTAAAATTGGTGCTTGCCTTAAACGACAATGTGCTTGCCTTAATTAAAAGGACAAAAGTTTCTTTGCCTCAGAGCTCGTCATGCACAGCGCAACAATGCAACATTATCGTTTCTCCCTTTCATTTGCTCGTTTCCCTTTCCTAAAGAAAAATACGACAACGTTGTCCCGCAATCTCGCGATCGTTTGCAGTTCTCTGTCCCTTTAATCCCACGCGTATATACTCGCGTACGTCGCGTCGTCCGTTGCACGCTCGCGAGCGAATTCCGTAACTTTTGTGCGGCCGTTTACGTGCGCGTCCGCTGACCGAAGGTAAACTGTAGGCGGGGTCGGTATGCCGGCGGCGAGAAAAGGCAAACAAAGAAAAAAGGGAAAAACCGCGAAAATATATAGAAGCGTCGGCATTGCCGGTGAGGAATGGAGCTGGAAAGGGGTACGAAAAAGAGAGCACGGGAAGCAACCCCGGCGCTAGCAGAGAGCGGCTAGCAGAAGAGACGAGAAGCATTAGGAATGCAGTCGCATCTGTGCACGCAATTCCACGCATGCACTGGAATATAAAGTTGCGATGGTGGCGTATTCTTGACTGCCACCTGAACGCTGATTAAATAATCAATGAATCACGCGGTACGTTAAACTTTCTGCGCCGAGCAAATCTCATTGTGCCCGAGAACAGGCTAAGTACTACTTTTATACGTAAAAGTTATAGACAGGCGGACGAGATGAGGATGGGAGCGAAGATTAAAATTAGAGTTCTGAAGAAAGTCAACAATCAGACGCGAGACGTAGCGATAACCATTTTCCTTGATTAGACGTATACGTATCGATAAATTGTGTCGACGTAAAAGAAGTTCGTATATAAGTGCATTTTTAGTTCAAATCCTAAATGTGAAGCTATTTTCCCGATTTTATTCAATTTCTCTCGGCTCCACCTCCCGGATTTCCCGTGATCCTCTAAGCAGCATCTAATCTCGTACACGCCCCCGCCGTATATACGCGGCCACGTAACACCGACACATACACTCGTATGCACTTTTTTTTCGCGCGCGAGTCCCACCTTTGGCCGGGAACACACGTTGGCGAAATTTATTCGTCTGCACGGCCTCTTAAATCACGATCCTCTACCCCGATCTCGCGCCCCTTTCGCGCAGCGTACCACGTGCACCCACGTGCTCGCCCACATAATCACCACTACTACCATCGTCGTCGTCGAAGCGGCGGCGTTTCCTTTCGGCCTCTTCAGCACCCCCTTTATCGCCCTTTCCTCCCTGCCCGCTCGCGCGACCCGGTGCATGCTGCTGCCGGGAACGGCAGTGCATATTTTATTTTCAAAGACGGCCGCATTGACAATTTGCAGCGGCGTTATGTAAATGCGCCGTCACGTACGCCGCGCGCGCAACCACCGCGCTCTTCCGTTACGGTGAGATAGGAGTCGTCGAGGATGGAGAAGAGACCGGTTCGGGATGCAGTCGAGGATAAAAGAGAGTCGGAGGTTGAAAGGCCGAAGGTTTTGTCGGTGCTCGATCGCTCGGAAAAGTGCATTGCGAGACGCACTCTCTTTCTCTTTCTCTCTCGTCGCGCGTCTCGCGAGATGTAACGTGAAGAAAGAACCTCAAGCAAAGGGAACTCTCTCGCATGTTGCACCTACTGTATTAGATGAATCCAGATAGTTTGCTTTCGAGAAATTTATAGGATACGAGTAAATGAACAGAATAATGCGTGTGTAATATACACAGATGGACACTCTTATAAAGAAGAAAGTAACACAACGTAGGTGTTTATTTTAACACGTAAAATATGTCATCAAGAATTCGTGCATTTACATATAAATTGAGTTATTTTAAATCTTAGAAACGTTGAATATTAACTAAAGAGAAAAGTCAATAACGCAATGACAATACGTTACATTAACACAAGTGTGTGTTAAAAATTTTGCACAACACCTCCACGGAAAGTTCGACTTTCCATGCCTGTAGAGAAGGGCGAAAGTGACCAATTTCACGCCAGGACGGCATTAGCGGGACGAAAGTGATCACTTTCCGCCCTAGGGAGGAAAGTGGTTACTTTCGTCCCGCTATGCCGTCCTGGCGTGAAATGGCCACTCTCGCCTCTCTCTAGACATGGAGGTCGAACTTTCCGTAAAGATATTGTGAAAAATATCGTGTACACCTCGGGGCGAAAGCTTTTTTTCAGACTCGTGTGACTTGCCACTCTCGCCTTCGGCTCGGGCGGCAAACTTCACACTCGTTTGAAAAACACTACTTTCGCCCCTTGGTGCAATATACTATAACACAAAAATTTCTGCACAGGTAGAAATCCACGCAAATACAAAATATTTTTACCGTGTAATTTACAAAGAAACTGATTAAAATTAAGCGCTGGAAAATATAGATGTTATATGAAGACGCAGGAGACATCGTGTATACGAGATAACGCGGTGAATGATGGAACGATACCGCGCCGTGATAATGCACTCCCAGGACATTTTCTTTTCGCCACCTCCTCCCCGGGAAAATCCGGAAGCTTCTTACGTTGCGATTTTTCCCGCGCCGGCACTCTCCGGTGTGCCATACGCGACGAATATCTCATACCGCACCGCATACCGGATACGGGCAAATTTATGAGCAGCGAAACTGCACATTCGAGTGCCCCTCTTCCTTTCCGGCATTACGATCCGCGTCTCGCGTCTAAATCGCGCATAACGCTATGGGAAAAATATTCGCGAGTAACCGCCACGTTAACGACGTCACGTTAATAACGGCGATTTGTTGTTGACGCAGTAAATTGCGTGCGGTCGTTCGGACGACATAATCCACTTCTTTCTATGATATTTTTATGACTACGGTGACGCGCGCGAGTGGTTACAAATTATTCCACTGACAATCCCACAATTTATCCGAGAATATCTACACTCCCGTATATACACACGTCGGTATAAATAATTCGCACCAATTCTCGCCATATGGTCGCAATATATAAATCGTCTCCGCCATCATTTGTCAATTTTTCGCATACGGGAAAAAAAGGTGGGAAAAATGAAGCGGGATTGTATTCTCAAATCGCCAAACTGCTTCATCTTACACGGTGCGTTTGGCGGATGCATTTTTCCGCGCGCGTCTAACGTGTACGTATGCAAATGGCCAGGCATCCGCGCGCGAATACACAACGTTCGCGAGAAGCGATGTATTATATATATATATATATATATGTAATATATTGGACAGCGTCGTTTTTCAGCATTGAAGGAAATATATTATTACGAGCGCCCAAGATATCGTCGATCAGGGATTTAATGGAAATTTTAGTATCGGGATCCATTGCCGCGCGTATCTCACTTCCTCGCTCTAAACATTCCTTTCTACATTCTCTTCCTCCTCCCCTCTCTAACTCTATATCTCTTTGTTTTAACGATGATTTACTAAACGGTAGAATCGACGAAGTGCGCTAGGAAAGAGCGCTTCGTGCGATCGATAAAAGTTTCACCGGCGCGGCGATGTGACCATCGTCCATCGCTTCAAAGTAAATATACGAAAAGCCGGAGAGTACCCGTTCATATAAGGGAAAATTCGAGAAAAACGAGAGTTTGAGCTGCAGGAATTTTGACGAATGTTATTTCGAAATATACGGATAAAATTGTTTTTCGACTTTTATTATTCCTCTCGACTCGACGCATCACAATTCCGTTAATAATCGTCACGGAAATAACGCCGAGCCGATAAAAAACGCTCACTTTTAATTGGATACACCGAGAGTCGAGTGACTTTTTGTTTCTGTGTCGCAAGATACAGAACTGTTTTCGTACGCTCCCGACTCCCATTTCCGCAACACAACACCTCCACATCTGCGCTCCACATCCATCAATTCGATGCAACGAGAAGCAGCCGAGCGGTCGCAAAAACTCCACCCGCGGTATTGACACTTTTACGCACCAGGAAAAATACCAGGCTCTTTGTTTTTACACGGTCGATGGCAACCCTCCGTTTCCATCTTCCTTGCTCAACCTCGCATTCTCCGCGTACTTTCAACGGGCGCAGCCCTCGTACACCGCATCCTACCCCCTCTTTCGTACACACCAGCGTCAGATATACGACACTGCGCGCGATGTCGATGTACAGACGAGCCCTCGGCTCCTGCTTGCTCCCGTCGTAAGTACAGAAGTTCGAAACAATGTTTCACTCGCGGGTGTTTGGAATCAGGAGTAGATCGGAGGGAGGAAGGGGTGAAAGAGGCCCGGAGGCGGGCACTGCGGTCTGCGGATAATGCCGCGCGCGAGTTGATAACCCCCGAGTTATTTGCGCTACGATCGACTCGCGACGACGGTACAAATTGTCGATACTCGAGACAATTCCTTTCGATTGAATTATTTCAATGAAAGTGGAGCGAGAATCTCATAAATGCAATTTCAGAAAATAAAACCGAGCCAGTAGCGCGAGTATTAAAATTAAATTTACCCCCCTCTCTCTCTCTCTCTCTCTCCCTCTCCCTCTCCCTCTCCCTCTCCCTCTCTCCCTCTCTTACATATTAATATTATATTACTACACATAATATATTATGCCAAAATAGAGAGAAAACCAAGATCCTATAGCGTATTATAATTGTGCGATATTAACTGATAACAATATTAACAAACAAAATTAATAAATACGCTACTGAATATATTTTGATTAAAATGCTACAAAATATTGAAATCATAATAAAATTATAAATTGATAATGTTCCTTTATCTATTATCATTATAAGATTCTTATACATAAATTCTTTATTTTCAGTACCTAATATTAAATTAGTTTGTATGTACCCAAAAAAGCAAACTGAATTATGTCTTCCATTAATTACGTACAGATTTAAAAAAAAATAAAAGACGGAAATGTTTTTGAGGAAACTTAGGTCAATAAATAAAAGGGTTGATTACGTATTACGTTTAGTGCATTGTACTAAGGACGTAAATCAGACGCGACTGCGAGAGTTCTTTAAGTTGCAGGGGAGCCTTAATTAAATCTCGCGTTCTTCGATCAACATCTCTTTCCACGTAGCTCGAAGTTCCATTAAAACCACTTTTCCTTCGCTCGATGCTGCGCGCCATACTTTTGCAATAACAACGAAAAAATTTGAGGTAGTGCATTAATTTCAGGAGAACATCTCAACGTGTTTATGAACGTATCTTTCCCGAAAGCTGCATATAAATATTTTTTTTTCCCAGAAAGTATATTAATAATACTGATCTTAGCTTTTATAAACTTTATTCATTATATTTTCTGATCAAGAGAGAAATCCATAAGAATTGTGATTTACGAATTAACGGTATTGCTTTTTACGAAGATCGTTCTGCGTTCTTTGGCAAGAATCCGATCAGACGCTGGTATTTCTCGACAGAATGCCGACACGTCCGAAAGAAATTCTCCGATGCGCGAGAATTGTTTCGTTAATAAGGAAACGCGCGATGTGCGCGACCGTCGCGCTAATTGTGAATTTTTTTTCGAGCGAGGCGCGAACAAGTGCCCATGATAAATTAGCACATGTTTAGCCGCGCCGTTGCAGCGCAATTAAAAAGTTTGCCGTCACAAGTTTCGGCCTTGTCGATACCCGCGCCTTTGTGATGCGAGAGCGAGCGAGCGGGCGAGCGGGCTTCGATAGAATCGCATGGTCCGTTTGATCCGGAAAGTTGAAACACAGTTGAACGTTCCTTGAGAGTCACCCGCGCTGTTTTCCGCGCAGTTCGCCTGCCGATCGAAGCGATTACTCCGTGAACGTGTAATGGAATGAACGAAATTAGATCAGGCTAAACGTACTTTCCAATTTATAGTTGTACAAGTTCCATGTTAGTCTCTATCTCCTCTCTCTCTCTCTCTCTCTCTCTCTCTCGATTTTCAACTTATACTTAAACAATCGACCGCTTTCAGGTGTACTTTCGGAAAATAGTGCAGCGATAATTTCCCCAACAAATACAATGTACTCGGTACCGACTGATGTTTCGCTGGAACATTTTTCCAGGATAAAAGATATATTTGATGTAATATCAGTGATCTGAAATAATATCAACTGCACTTTAAGATAAACACTTCGATCGACGGAACTTTTAGGAAACAAGTGAGAAATTGTTTTACAAATTGGTTTGTTCTCTATTTTGCACACTATCCGTAATATCGTATGTAAGGTTTTTTTTACAAAAATGCGTGCATTCCCAAATATTAAAGTAAACGCCATGCATGGCGTTCAAAGATATGCGTGATATGAGCGTGATATAAGTCGACTCTGACACGAAATACGTACAGCCGATATATGCGCATGTAAATATGCAAGTCGTATGTAATTCTCGGTGCGCGCGGAGCTAAAACGATGAATCCCGCGCGTTGCATCCCGGCTACGGCGTGATTTACGAGGACGCATCTGACTTCCTGTTGATGCGATTTCGGTATTGTCGATATACCGTCCCCTATGTCGTTCTACCAACTGCAGTGCAGTCAATCCACCATCGTAACAAGGTACGATCGGAAGAGTCAAACCCCGTGACTTGTGCAATTAAAAGTCTATCTCGTTATTGGAAACTTCTATGCTGCAAGATAACGAGAAATGTCTTTTGAAAGTAGGAACAGCGAAAGATAATGCAATAAATAATGGCAATTGCGCCTGCAGATTGTAGAGAATGTAAAATAATTTGTGATATTTTTCATATCTTAACCGCATCTTATATAACTCTTTTAATTTATAAAAAGAGAGAGAGACATCTTTTTTTCAGTATTTCGCATTTCAGTTGTGAAATGCTGCTCTCAACTAAATTCAATGTTCTTATAGTTTCTTAGTTGCTTCTGAAAAAAAAGCGTGTAAAATGCACTTTGTCCTACTTTTCGACTTCACGAAAGATACATTTAAAACTTGAATTTTCAACTTTTACTAATTGTTTCGTCTACCGCGCTCGCTTTATAAGAGAAGGACAAAACTTTCCTTTAAACACAAACTTATATTTTACTTCTCGAAAACAATGAACTTATCTTCTATTCATTATTATGTTTATTATTTAGACGTTATTAATTTTATGTTTATTATTTTCATGGACACTTTATCTTTATACGCAGCGAAAGATTAAGTTGCAAATCACATGCTCGACATGTTCTGCAGACATAAAATCTGATAAAATCTCTAAAGTCGTTAAAATCAGTGCAGTTAACTGTAATTCACTCCAAGCAAGTTTGAAGACTACAAAATCTCAATTCTTCATGGCGAACATCCGCTTTTATGCGTTACATAACGTCCAGTTTAATCATGCGAACTATGACGCTCACGTGTTAGTAGCTTAATCCGATGTTAGAAGTTATAGACACAATCAAACGATATGACAGTATCTAACAATATACCGATGCGCGCTGTCCTCTACAGAATGTTTCAAAAAGTATATATATATTGAAGCTAAGCAATATATTTTAAAGGAAATTTGAGTACGACTCATTTTTCTAATAAATTTTTTCACTTTATTATTTTGATAAATATGAAATTTATATATAATGCGAGATATAATGTATATATATATGTTCTCAATATTAAACAACTTTATGAGAAAGATTTGTTTAAATTATCGGTAAAAAAGCTATAATGTGTTGTTAAAATTTTATTTGCGTAAAGAAAAGACAAAATTGCAGTAGAGATTTATTTTATAATATATATGATGTTATATATTTCGCAAATCACAATTTTCCATTGCCCATCAGTCAAAAAATGCTCGGATTTATGATCGTGTGGAATTCGAAATTTTTATATTCTACGCTTACTACTTTGCTGTATTACGAAATTCGAATAGTTTTAACATTCATATACAAACTTTTTACGAGAGAGCCTGTAGATATTCGGGTTCGAGCGGTGCCGTTATACGGCGTCATAAATTTGTTACGCCGGCCGTTAATGGCAGCTCGTGAATCATAAACGCGGCACCTTCGTCGGACCTACCGGTGTTTTCGCGAATTTCCATGCCGAGATTGCGCGTTCGGCGATTTCGCGAGGCTCTCCAGGTACGAGCTCACGATCCACTAATAGAGTTCTACGAAACGCAGCGCAAGATCCATTTCGGGCGAGATTTATCTGGTCGTTGGGAAGAATCAGATGATCCGATGATATCCGCGTTGCGTTATGAATTATTCGGATACTCGGTTATCTATTATCATCGATCGCATCTAGATCTGTAATTCACTGACGGAGGGGCCCGGGGAGGAGGCGGGGTGCGTCATGTGTTCTTCAAGTTAACCGAATCTCGTGCAGCTGCGGAATCTCCCCAGCACAAGCGCGCACAGAGAGAGCGGAAGCCGGCCCGGGCCAATTACAGGCATGCTCAAATTGAATTCCGATATGAGAAGACACCGGGATTCCGGGAATTACGAGCGATTGTTTTCGATATAATAGTCTTCTAGCCGACAGTCCTGTTTGTGACATTTTAATTCATCGGTATAAACTCGTGAAATATTGCGGTGGTAATTAAAAAAAAGGCAATTTTTTCAGGACATATCTATATAATAGTGAGACAGAAAAAAGTAAAGAAAAAAGGTAAATTCTCTGAACGACGTCTCGTTCCTAATTTAAATCTATCACAGACAGAATTGCGAAAATAAAATACTATCTCTGTATTATTCTTTTTTCTTTAATAGAAAAAGTTTATTTATATATAAGAAAAAAAAAAAGAAATACAGAGATAGTATTATATTTTCGCCATTCTGTCTGCGATAGATTTAAATGTGTTTCATTTTTGATTTCTCAGGCGATTCTCGTTGTTTTAATCAAGCAATACCATTTTGAATAAAACCGCAACTAACGAAGACTTTGCACAAGAACGTGATATAACTCGCGCTCTTAATCAAGCCTGGGAGCTTTTCGAAGTTGAAACTGAAACGGACAGAAGACGACGGCATTAAGAACGAGCGATGTTGATCGGACGGCAGCGTGAAGAAACTTTCGTAACGAGTGGACAGTCGTTTCTCGTCTTTGTCGACGTTACAACCTCGCGCTAATTAATATCGAAGACGATAGTATCGATTCACGCGACTGGCTAACGACCGAGCAAAATCTATCAATACCACATAATAACTGAGACGACATGGGGTGCCGCGGCTTAGGATAACCGATCCTCGAAGATGAAGGTTAAGGGATGAAAGGATAAGCCGGATGCGTGGGAGGAGGGACTCGAAGAGAGCGAGAGGGTTGAGGCAACTTAGATACAAAGTTTCGATTGTTCTCGCGAACTCGTCCAGATGCTTGACTTAGAATTGCCGGCTGCTTGGCTGACACAGAAATCGACAATGCTTATTTGGAAAGGAATCTAATTGCAAGTTCGGTTATCGCGCACTTTGCGGCTTGACTCTCGCTAGAATTGTATACAATATCATCGAAGTTCGGAAAATCGAATTCTTACGTAATATCCAAGATTGCAGTCTCAACAAGCTTAAGCGTAACGAATATTTCCTTTGTGGTCGCTTTTTCCGTAAAACTTTTCTCAAACGTGTATTGTGAATTGCGCGAAAAGCTCGCTTCTGTGGCTACACTAATTTCATGGCTTATACCGATCGCACGGCAATCATGCAAGTAAAAAAGCGTTATATTGCTTTAAAAAAAAAAGAGAGAAGCATCACGTTGATGCCAATTTCGTAAAAATCCTTCAAAGTCGCCATTCAATCAGAGTTACGTCGTTCGCCGGTGACAGAAGGGATGGAGTTCCTCCGTTTCGGCGAAAAACCCACCGACGAAAGGCCCGTGATCGATTTAATTTTAAATCCCGCCCCTCCTCCGGCCACGTCTTCCGCACGATGATCCTTTAATTCAATTACGGTGAGTTGGTCGAAATTCTGTCTTTAAATTGAAATCGATCTAATAGGGTCGGCTTCGCTTTGCATCCCGCGGGACAAGTGCCGAAAGAAAGAGAGAAAGAGAGGGAGAAAAAGAGGAAGGAAGACAAAAGGTGCAAAAGGAGTTTGTTTTTTAATAGGAGCAACCAGTAACATATCGATCCTCGCGAGATTCTACGGCAGCGTGGTTTCACACACGTGTCACTTAGAGCCAAAGCACATAACATAGCGTAGCGATATACGACGGTGATAGTCCTCGACCTAACAAGTCGGGATACGCCAAAACTTGTGCGTTACTTACGTCCACGACTACGACTGTCATATGTGCTTTGGCCCTTAGTACGAAAAAAGTGCCGGTAAAATCTCAACTGCGATTGATTTTCTGAGCGATTATTTTTGCTTTTCTATATATTAAATCTTCCAATATGTATTTACGCTTTTATTACGATTATTCGCCCATCGGATTGATTAATAATTAATCTACATAAATATTCTGTAAATTCTAATTTAATATTTTTTCATTTAATAGTTTTTTAGGAGTACCTAATACAAAATTTTTAGTAAGAATAATTGTCAAGAATATGTACTGTTTATTTCTTCAAGACAAGAATTTACTAGTTTTGTGAATTTCATAAATAACTTGGAAGTTTTTTTTTATTTAATCTAATGTTTAATTAAAAAGATAAATTCAATGTTGAAAATTACAGTTTATAACTACTAAATCTTCATTAGGGAAAAGTTGATTTCAAAGCTATTAACGAGAATATAGTTGGAAGACTGTGAATCTCTCTCTCTCTCTCTCTCTCTCTCTCTCTCTCTCTCTCTCTCTCTCTCTGAGATATTCAAAAGCAGAGCAAACGCTATTTTATTTTATATACGCATGCAAACGCGTAACAATTATCTGCATTCAAATTGTAATAGCAAGAATGTGATTAACGGAAGTCTATTTTCTCAAGGAAAAAAGTAATCGAGAACGTTTATGCAAAGATACCGAGTTCTACGAACATGTTCTTTAAAATTTGTCAGATGAATCATATATGCTATTACTGGCAAAGTAGGAGTATTGATCAACGCAGAACGAAATGTAGCGGCAGCGCGTATCGAGAAAAATTTGCATAACATTTAATAAAGAAAAATTGATATTGGTCTACTGGGATACTAGATACTGAGGACTACGTGATTATCTCGCGCGAATGTATTTTTTTCAATTGGAATTTAATGGCACATTCTTGTCTTAAGACTATAAAAATATATTATACACGGCTCTCTTTCTCTCTTAAAGTTAACCATAAATGCATTTATCGTACAATTTATGACTTCTTTCCCCGCGTACTATCAATTTTTACTCGTGTGCGCTGCATTTAATCGGATGTATCCGCGATTGAATTAATGCGAGTTGCCGTTATACGGAAATAGAGTAAAATTATGGTATATGGGAAAAAAAATAACTTCTCTACTTCTCTCCTCTCGGCTCAGAGGATCTCTCGCTCTCTCTCTCTCTCTCTCTCTCTAGAGCTCTCTCTCTCTCTCTTCTCTCTCATCTCTCTCTCTCTCTCTCCTCTCTCTCTCGATAGCTCTCTCTCTCTCAAGGTCTTCTATCTCGATCTCTCTCTCTACTCTCTCTCTCTCTCTCTCTCTCTCTCTCTCTCTCTCTCTCTCTCTCTCTCTCCTATCTCTCTCTCTCTCTCTCTCTCTCTTCTCTCTCTCTCTCTGTAAGTCGTAACGGTGAGATCAATACGCGAAATTAATACAAGTATACGAACTTCATATTTTTGCTACTCTTTGGACTAAATCAACTTTTGGAAGGTCTCCAAAAGTGGTCTTTAACGAGTTATTATTCTTGGCCCGACGGGATATATATCCATTTATATAAAGCAAAAAGCTTCATATAAATGTACGAACATCTATTTTTCATAGCATGTTAAAATTTTACAGTTTTCAAAAAGATACTTTGAAAAGGAATAAATCAGATTTTTATATCGAGTTACACTATAAAAAGTTAGCATAGGAGTGATTTTACATGTGTTTAACTCTCTTTTAATATTTAATCTAATAATCTAATAAAGATCTAATATGAAAAGACAATCTCTATATGCCTATAATGTATAAATGTTTGTTCGGTTGAGGTCATCCGCAAAACGCGATGAAAATCTTTGTGAGTGGAATCCATGGTCTCTCTCGCGCTGGATTCGAACATGTTTATACAAAGCGCTTCTTGATGCAAGCGGTGCGACGAAGTGTATTTCGCGTAGGTGGCGATCATTAGCCAGTTTATCGAGAGTGCAGCGCAGAATCAATGGCACACAATGAGAGACCGTCCCCAGCCCTCCGGGCTATTGCCCGGACTGTCCACACCGTTGTAGGTGTGAGCGCGAACACGTGTTCTGAATGCGTCGTTTGGCTCGGATAATCGTTCGATCGGAAAACAGACGTTCCGATAATCGACATTCCGGCGCAACGCGCGTTTCGGTGCGAAACCTACAAGCGCACCCGTCGGAACGATATTGTCGCCGTTGCGCTGGCGCTGCGGCGACCGGATTTCTATGGCCAACACAAAACGGCGAACACCGGGGCGACATGGAAAATAAATTATAATGGCGTAAGTGGAGCGCGTAATTAAAATCGCGCCGGCACAATATCGCGTGGAACGGATTTTTCTAAAAGCAATTTACGTAACGTTCAAAATCCCAAGACAAATACCGCTTTTACGCGACAAGCGCTTTGCGGCCGCAATTTTCTCGGTGTTGTACAAAATATAAAAGTTATGTAAGATATACGTCAGGCACTGTATATATGCTTTTCGCACGCCCGCGCCGTGTGCAGAAACTTCTTTATTTCGTAATTATATATTTTTTTTATATATATGCGCGTATAAAAATTATGCAAGTATTATTGATCGGCGATTAATTCAACATTAATTTAACGAATTTAGTCCCCTCGATATCTGTAATAACAGAGAATATAGAATATTCGCGCGCGCAGTGCAGTTAGTAGTTATATTATACAATATATATCATATGACTATTCTCCGTCATTAAATATGTGACGACGAAAATGGATAGCCATAAAAACTTTTCTCTCATGACACGTATACCGCGCGTAGTATGTTTCGCATAATTTAAAATTATATTTTCATTCTTCGTCATAAAAAATATTCGCCGTAAAGCGTACACGAAAATGCAGAAACGCAAAATAAATAGACGCACTCCGGTGCGTTTGACTTCCGCCAAAAATATTGTGTAAATTAACGTCGTTGTATAAAAGTTTGACGTCATGGGACGCGACTGAGAAGAAATTCGCGCCGCGATGTCAAGTTGCAGTTCGGCGAAAGATCGAAATCCGTATAAAAAAAAAATATGCCAAATCACCGGTTCGCTGCGCGTATCGCGAAATGGCAATCCGTTAATCGCGATTTACATCGCTGGAACAGCGAAAGCCCGAACGCCAAATGCCCGAATGCAGGTGATGCGAATAAAACGGTGAAGAATAACACAAACGGAAATTCCGAATAAACACGAGTACAACGCGGAGCGCGGAGCTGTTCGACCGAAGAGAGCGGGGTCCATAAAAATGTCGCCCGACGCCGGCGCCGGTCGCGGTCGATTCACAAAATAGACGGCAATGGCAGCCGGAGCGATCAGAAAGGATTTAATTAACCGAGTCCGGATGCTGCTTCCTCGCAACTCCTCCGCGTTCTTTGAGAAAAATCGCGCGCCGCCTTGCCTTTCCCGCGTGCGACGGTACCTCGCCACTACGTCGGCGGCTAACTTTATTATACGCGCGATTGATTTCCGCGAGGAGACTGAGAGAGAGACTGAGAGAGAGAGAGAGAGAGAGAGAGAGAGAGAGAGAGAGAGAAGAAACGATATAACGGCGGTACAGGTCAGAGATAAAGTTTCCTCGCCGAGGAAAAGAAAACATCGCCGCGAAAAGCTCTCGCGAAGTTTCCGACTGCCGGTGCGCTTTTTTGATAACTCCCCGCGTTTCGTTCTACTAACTCGTACCGATGCGATGTGTTTTGATAACTCTTATTATTCGAACTGCGATCATAACGGCGCGCACTCGGCTCCCTCGTGTTTGTGCTTGCAGCATGCAAATAAAATGCGAGCGCGCCGAATATGCGAGGCAATCTTCTCTCTAAATTCATTTTATATCCCTTTTGAAATCGAGCTTTTCACGGAGCATTTCCAGTGACATCTGAATTATTCGTCATTGTGGGTCACGCGTCTTTAATTACGAAGCGGAGAACTGAAGCTAAAAGGCTATAGAGAAATTAATTTCAGATAATAGAAGAGATATTTGCTTCATCAAAAAATGTGAAAGCCAAACAATACAAACAGGAATGAAAAATAGAAATATATAGTTAGATAAAATAACATAGATAATAATAAGACTTTTAAAAAGAGACCTAAATACCTTCCATTTTAAAAAGAATATAGTACTTAGGCTGTTAAGTTTATTAAAAGGTTTTTGATTTAAGAGCTACTAAAGACAATGAAAAATATGGTTACTATTAAATTTTCTCGTACTTTTATTTTATTTATTGTTTCTTACCTCTTAAGCATGTACCGCGTAGTATCTCCAAATTCGAGGTACAAAGTAATTTAGAAATTTGTACCTCAAATTTGGAGATACTACGCGGTACATGCGAGTGTATATATATTACATACATTACATATATTACATTGTATAACAGTTGCTAAGAGTCAATGAGCGCGTATTTTTTAAAAGGAAATGCAAACCGAGGCAAAAGCCGCGTCTCTCCATAATCGTTCCAATATGCATCGTAAGCCGTGCCGTCTTATTAAATAACTATTATGCTAATTAACTCCTAGAATACCGTACTTTTAATCCGCTTAAAAGCCTCTGGGCGAGAATTAAAAACTCGCTAGAAGCGCGGAGAGCAAATTCCGGCATGGGGCCGAGAATATTGCATGGCAGTGCGCGGGAAAGTAAAATGCAGAGGGTTGAAAGATAACGGAAAAACGGCGGAATAAACGCAAAGGCTGCGGAATGACCTCCATCTGGGTTCGACCAAACCTGACCGGGGTATGCGTGCCCGAATACCGAATGACAGCACTCGCGGTCCTGGCCATGGTGGATGCGCGCTACATCTCCCGACCCGGTCGTGTCACATATAGCAATCACGGGCAGCCGGATTATGTGGCGTTTATCCTCGTGCACGCACCACACGCCGGATTAAATCCGCTGATTCAGCGGTATAAAAACTGGAAGTGAGAGAGAGAGAGAGAGAGAGAGAGAGAGAGAGAGAGAGAGGAGGGAGTTGGTCAGTAGCGCGAGTCCATGACGAGACGAAAATGGAACGGGGTGCGGGACTGACTGAGCGCGCGTAGGTTGCGGATCAACGGGAATGAACGAAAAATACGATCACAATTTTACCCCCTTTGTGCGAACGTTACGGTTCACGAGCGTCGAGATAAAGAGGCGCTTTTATACGACCGACGCCGGCGCCGGCGCCCGATGTCGCCGCGCCGACGAAGTCGACGGCGCCAGCGAAGCTCGCTCGCATTCGTGCGGAGGCACCAGCCAATTAGCGAGGAATTAATCATGCCATTGTTACGGGAAATTTTAGCCGTACCCCGGCGCGGCGCGGCGCAGCGGTTTCTTCGATTATCGATTAGGCCGTTCGAAGCCTACAATCGTAATCGGGTTAATTGATTGCACGTCCCGCGAAACTTCCATCTTTCAGACGCTACATATTATACTTTTTTCTTTTTGCAGCAAAAAATTTCATCTTTTAATCCTTTATACGCTCGATGTATTAACAATGCTTTTATTCGTCCACGATATAAAAAAAGATTCGATTTCACTTAATAAAATCAATAATAACATTCTAAACATTCTATATAATAGAAATTCAAAATGTCAAAGCTGCATTTAAAAAAACCGATAAAAATATTTTATTCTAAAAACAAATACAGATACACGCGTAGCTACTAGTCCATATAAGTCGTGCATAAAAAATATGATAAACTGTCTACTCTTTCAATCTTTTATCATTGATTGAGTAAACGAACAGAAGAAACATTTTATTCTGATACAATTAATTCATTAAATCCTTTTTGCTAATAGAAATTGAGAATTTTTAATATACTACGCGATTTTTCTATAGAATCTATGAAATTAAAGAGAATAAATCTTAATATAATGTCTCTATAAAATATAATAGAAAAGTAAAAAAGTACTGACTACGAAAGCGCGTTTTCAGAAATATCTTTCAAAAAGTTATACGCATTATATATCACGTTATCGTGTAGTATTTCATGATAAATCTCTGTAGAAAAACGATTATATCAATATTTTGGCGTTGATGCTATTTTCCTTAATTTTTTCGTGGACTTACGAACGGCGGCGTATAAATCACGTTGCATCGACACGCCGCCGTAAATCAAACGTTACGTGTCAGAAGAAGCGACATGCCAATTTTTTTAACTGATACTCGCGATTTTTTCAACGCGCGATACCCGTCGCGCCCCGCCGCGTTCCTACGCTGAAGAAGGGCATGAATGTTTCATTGCATCTCGCGCGGCAAAATTCCGTACAATGCATTGCAAATTTATCTCATTTTCTATGCATTACTTTTTCTAAGCGTCTCCGCAAGCCGAATGGCCGACGGTATTTCCCGAATAATAGACAGCATCCGGTTGGCGTCTATATTTCGTTGCGCCGCGCCGCGCGAATAACACACGTGGCGGGGAGAACGCGTGTCGCTGCAATTTAATTACTTTCGATCGGAGGCGGAAGCCCCCTCCTCTCTCCCTTACAGAAGTTTAACGTTCCGGAAACGCGCCACGCCGTGAGCGCGCGTGTGAGAAGCGAGAAACGACAAGAACCAGCATGTAGTACCGATGCGCGCACGAGAACTATGTAATGTACTCCGTTTAGCACATCCCGATGAAGTTTCTCTCCTTCTCGCTTCGAAATACGATGCTGCAGCGCTGCAGCGGTTCCTTACGAACCGGTTGAAAAGAAAACGGACTATACAGACGCGAGAGTCTTTCTGACAAGTCGAGGAATGCGGCGTGGTCGAAGCTAGCACTGATGCTCTTTCTCCTTTCTGCCCTACACTCTTTCCATTCGCGAAAGAATTATGATCTCTGCGAAATAAAGTTGCGCTGTCCGAACTAGAGTTTGTTAATGTGATCTATTTCAGAAGTTTCGTCAGTTTTTTTAGCGGGGCAAGAGAGTGAGACTGTGAGACGCGGGAGAGTTTACTTTGAAACAGCACATCTGAGTCTTCATTTTTACTTTTTTGTTCTTAACATTTCGTTTATTTTATATTCATGGTTGGCAACTTTAAAAGAGAAGAGAAGGCGTGACGCCAAAAATGATATTTTCAAATCACTCAAATACTGTGACACCTCTTCTCTTTCTAACAAAAACATATCACGCGTCTTACATTTAAAAAATTTATACCGTAGAAAATTTTTAACAAAGATCGACGTGATTTTCGAAAGAGTCAATTTTCAATTTATCCGCTAAATAAATTTTCTCACGGACCATAATGTGAGGATGTAACCAGGTCAGCAGCTGCGTGTAAAGCAAGGCAAGCGTCGAGAGCCATGTGTTAACATGAAGGAGACGTTACACAGAAAATCCTATCTACCTTCCTTCCTTCGGTTTCTAGGACGCCCGAGACTCGATTCTCAGAAAAGTTTTCGCATTAATAATTCCGAGGCGCATACGGAATTATAAATCGGCCGGTACCACGCCGCGCCCTAATGGGACTGTTTGAAATTCCCCCGGTTCTCGAACTGGGGAATAGTGGGAATACGGCCGCGCGCGAGCGTGCACGAGTACAAAGTATATAATACTGTAGGGAAAAAGAAGCACTTCTCTTTCTCGCAATGCACGATGGCGTTAGACTCGATAAAATATTCTCGTCCTTTTTTTCTAATCTCTTTGAATCTCCATGAACACAGAGTGCGGAAGTAATTTAAAGTTCTGATAGAAAGTAACGTCCTTGATCACGAATTTACATGCTTGAGACATCTTTGCGCCGTCCATGCGCCAGCACGGGACATCGCGTGCCGAAGTGGACGAAGGAATAAGTGATAACTCTCGTAATCTTCGACGTACATAATTGTATTCGCGATCTACATTTTCCGCGGCGATCCTTCTCCCTATTATTATTTTGTTATTATTACACGGGGAGAGAAACATAAATTTACCCATTTTTAACGAGATTGCAAATAAAAATTCGCGATAAAATGAGATACATACGCTAACGCTTTTGTTTCACGGCAAACAATGTCATACCGATAAAAACGCACGCGTATGTCTTTGCAGCATTAAATCAATTGACCATTCGTACGGCAAACATCGGTTTGCACTGTGCATTGTATGCAGTGTAAATGTCAACATAGTGAATTCAACGGCTAAACAGATTTATGCATTCCATATATTCTCTTGCTTGCACGAAAACCGCGGCACAATGAATAACAAAAGCTAAAACGAGTGCAGTCTTTCCAGTACATTGGCTGGACAATTGTTCGTATCCGTCAAAAGGAGTGTGTCCTTTATATGTGTGTGTAAGATTAATTTTATTCTTACGTGATTGTCGGACTTTATCTACCTTCGTTTTCAATCTTCTACGATATGCAAGTGCACACTTCAAAGTATAAAATCATCTGAGATATTTGATATTTTTATTTAAAATAGATAATATATTTGGCCTATACAATAAATATATAATATATGTATACATGCTTCAGGTCGAATTGGTACTACACCTTTTACGGAATGAGGGAGGTTCCAGGTTCGAACCTCCTGGCTGAGGTAATACTTTTTGCAATAAATTTTTTACAGTTATTTAGATAGTTAAATCGAATCGATTTAATTATTAGGAAGAAGGTTTTAATGTTACAACCATAACTGTGTTTTAAGTTCCGACAAAGAATCGGCGCGCAGTTTTATAAGTTGGAAAAATATATATACGTATACACATAAATTAATCTTAGGCTACTAAAGATCTAAGCTCAGACCGTGAATGGCATTTTATTCTAATAATTTGGTAATATATTTGGAATTTTCCAAAAGACTTATTCCATAATTCCGACGTATCTTTACGTCCGTTTATATAGAATCATTCCATACGTACTTATATCATTGTTATCGCCATACCTTACGCGGTAACAAGTTCATATATCTTGATACTCGTGTAATGTAAGCCATAAAATTGCAAAGCCATCGCGATACGATGTCGTGGTACTTTGTTACCGGGAACTCAAGAATAAGGAAGAGCTCATAATAGATTCATGACAAAAGTTAGTGCGCCATCTGATACGTCGCCATTTCAACTATATTACTTCCGTGCACTCTCGTAGGAATAGTCGTCGAACGAAATCGACGCGCGACAAACGTTTATCGTAGCCGACCGGTGTTCGCAGAAGCGGATACCTACGTTGCCGCGCGAAGAATCGAGACTCTGTCGTCTATCCCGCCCCATTAGCGCGGTATTCTTATGCGGCCGGCGAATTTCCATTCCGCGACGCATAATTTGAATTTCCCCGTCGTCGGTGGGATTACGAACGGCGCGGCTCTTGTGTAACCGGAGACGATTTGCATCGAAAACAGCGAACTCTCGAGCAAGCCCGCCCGAGCCGTCTCGAAAAACTCGGAGAACGCGTCGCGTAAACGTGTGAATACACTTTTTTGAAAACGTTGCAATTCCCGGCGACCCACGAAGCGACATGGTGGCAGCTATTGTGCTAACTCAGCTAACTGCTAGCAGATTCACGATGTTTCAGACATTAATATTATTTACCGTTCTTATTGCTTCTTTTTATGTGATTTTTATGAGTCATTATCATAAGATAATTCCTATCTCCTAGATAGGAGATTCCCTAAGATGGATTCCCTTCATTGGGAACTTAATCTAGCCTAATCTAACCTAACCTAACTTATTCTAGGGAACTGTTAAATAATAAGCATTAAATTGAGTTAGACCTTAATATGTCTATGACAAAAACGCGCCATTCCACTCTCAAATGTCGTAGATATTGCCCGCCGACAGAGCCATAAAAACGACATATGCGACGAAGGGCGTGAGTCGCCATAACTTTCGCCGTATTGCGTGAACATCGCCATTTGAAATTGCATTATATCTTTAGGTGCGCAAACCCGTTGGCGGGGGATCAGATTCATTATATCTCCTAATGATTTTCACTGAGCTGTTACAACCGATAGCATGCAGCAGTTACTTCGAAACTTTCGTTTGCGGTTTACTGTGAATTAGACTTGCGAGAGCGGATTACAGGACTGTATTTTATGGGCGCGCGGAGTCTGTAATATTTTAACTTGTAGATGATATCGCAGATATTGTACCCCATCTCGTGTTCCGCGTTCCCTTTAAATATCATTCACGCAAAGATGAAAGTTCCAGCTTTGTGCTGTACTATCTAATCAATGATAATTGGAATTAATGAATAATTTTTAGATTTTTAATAACGACTATTTGAGCTCCATTGAGATTTTAACAAAAAAATCTATTTTATTAATTTTTTATTAATTATACAAATAACATCTATATATCTATTTATCGATCAAACAGACTAATCGTTCACACTTGAATCTGTTTTATATTCCCCTCATGTGAACAATAATTTATTATACAAAAATATAAGAAAACTTTTAATTCAAGATTTTACGCCACAGTGCAGATATAATAGTGCATAATTTCTCGTTTTTTTATCTTTCTAATATGGACATAACGGTATTATAATGCGATGACATCGGCAGACCCAAAGCGTTGAAGCGCGATTTGAGAAAGCAGGAGTTACGATCAACGTTCGAGCCGACGACGCCGCGCCGCGTGGACAACGAGATTCGCCGTTGCGTCATTACGTACGTCGCACGCGTTACATCAAGAGCTATATACGCGCGGCCGTAAAACCACCGGCGGACATAAAAAAAAAGCTAAGGGGCGTCTAGAGAGGCGGGAAACTATTTTACGAGGGATCCATTTGAATTTATTCACTCTACGGACATTTATTCGCTGCGGCGTTCGTTCCCTCGCCGTGAGTCACATTTCCGCATACACCTAAGATCGGATTTCGCGACTAGACTTCTATTCACATTGTATCTTGTGCGAATAAAAAATATATAATAGTTATCATAAAGTCCACGCATGTATATTATACTTACTAATAATTAATAATTCCGATTGGAACTGCGAATTTCGAGATCGGCATGCAATTGCTAACGAAACAAATAACATCGATGTCCTCGAGTAAAACTTTGCGACTGAAACGACTCCGTTTTTCATTCTATTATCGATGTTTGGATAGTATTCCAAACGACTGAAAAGTTTCTGACATTTCGCGAACAAGCGGAAAGACGATTCTGATTGAAACGTGGTTACAGAGATCGTCATGTCGTAATTGGCGTATCACTCAAACGGAAGCACTGAGTTTTAATTAATTGATTTCATCAATTTAGAGTTAAAAAAATTTTTTAAACAATCTAGAAATCTGAAAAAAAAGTTAATATTGACATGTTACGCGTTTTAAATTTCTAAACTAACAATGGTCTTTTAAAAAGTTGAAACGCAATGATACATTGAGGTTTCTCTGAAACAAATAAATAAAATATATTTGTCACAGAGAGAATATATATAAAAGTAATAAAATGCACGACAGAAAATTTTTTTTATTTAATTTGCGTCATACGCAACGCGATGGAACAAAGCATTCGTAGAGATACGTGGATAAATATTGAAAGCAAACAGCACGTCGCTTTTAATCCCGCAATTGCATTCGCGCGGAGCGAAACGCCAAAATGTATCAAGTAGCTTTGTATTGCTGAGAGTCATCGGGTATCGCGATAGCATGTCACAGGGCCGACATTTACAAGGGTTTTCGCGATAAATCTCGCCCTTGAGCTTGACTCGTGGCCGTTACGGGATATGCAATATTTTCGCTTTCGCGATTTTCGCGACGTGGCGCACAAAACCCCAGAAACCAAAGGAAATAATTCGATAGGTATATGTACGTGTACACACGTATACACGCGAAAACACGCAAGCACACTGACATGACAGACTGTCCGCAAATCGTTTAACTCGGCGATTCAATTAACATGGAAACCCCGTATAGCTTCGTCAATATTTTCTACCTCAGTCGCGGGCTCAAATGCGCCCGCACAAACCATTTGTGGAAAGGAATATCAATTACGCGCGATCTCTAATTCAAACCATCATGCGACATTAAAGCATCTACTACGATCTACGGAATGGACTTCGCACCCCGGTAGTTTATATATATGTACCAATTAATATTGCATGAAACGCACACAGCAAAATGTATCTGCCTCATGCACCTTAATATCGTACTGCAAATCGAGAAGGAATGTTTAACAGTTGATGCATCTTAAGAAATATGTGTATATCCTTATTTTTTCTTAAATACAGTTTTATATTTTATGTTGATAGAATTCTCAGAATTTATTATCACGAGTATTTACACGGAGAAAAATATTAGCAAATTATTTGTTACTATAGTGACAACAAACATTTGATTTGCTGCGAGTAGCAAACTTTTTGCTATTGCAACAAAAGGTTTGGTACTATTGCTCAATTAATTAGCTCTCGCAGCAAACCAAGTGTTTGTTGTCACTATATAGTACCAAATGATTTGCTAATTTTTCTCCGTGTATGTTTGCATACCTTAGAGAAAGATGTATTTTCTCGTTGGTAAATTCTATCATACTTTTTATAATAATCTAAGATTTAAGTTTCTTTAACATGCACTTTTCTACATTACTGAGAACTGCATGTTCTATATTACTGCATTCTGCATATAGTTTATGGTATATTTTTCAGGAATTTTTCTTCTAAGAAAAAATCGGCAAGGACAGGAACGACAAATGAATAAAAAATGGCATTGAGTTAGAATGAACTTTAAATATTTCGGTCTACGCTATCAAACGAGTCTGTGTGCTCTTTCTCAACTCGATACTGGTAAGTAAGAGCAACCCCACGGCAGTAAATTTTTACGAGTGAGAAATCTTAACGAATTCAGGACAAACGAGGACTGAAAATAAAAGATGCGGTTGTTCCGCAGAAACTCGCTGGAGAAGAATGTAGCAATTACTTAAGTGCTCCCACTTGTTTGCGAACGGAAAATCTAGTTTATGGGATTTGTATGCCAACAGGTGCTAGCAAAGAGCAGAACCATGCTAGACTTTTCTCCACGTAAAAGTCATTCCGCCTTACGTCGGACTTTCAAATCGTTCACCGCAGTTTTCCGTCCACTCCTCGTAGATTGTGTTGCCTCAAAAGTTTCGCTTGCTTGTTGCGGAATAAACAAGCATTAGAGAAGGAAGATAAATCGCCATGCGTATGCATCCTCGCACACTTACGCGTTCTCTATTATCTCGATTAAGGAACGTGTACATGTACGAAGATGTATTTATATTATTCTCCAAAAAGTTCTTTTAAAATTTTCTCTTTTGCGCAAACTTGTAAACTTGAAAATTTATATCATGAATTTTTGCGATAAAAACACGAATTTGAATTATGTTTTACATATCTCGCACTTCATTCATCCGCTGATAATAACTGCGAAAAAAAATTTATCTCTTCCCAGTAAGACTCATTAAAGGACAGACTGCGTCGGTTATTCCACCAAATAGCGCCGTATTGTTCATATCTATTCATACCGGCGGCGACGCAGGTATGAATAGGTGAGCAGTATCCTCGTACTTTAAATTTCTCGTTTCCGCGGAAACGAGAGTGTAGCTACTATTCCCGTTTAGTACTGTCAGAAAGTGTCCATTACATCAGGAATGACTTCGCTGACTCGCACGGAACTCATTCGGCTTTATGTTTGACTTTTAAATCACCGGCGTTGGCACTAAGGCGACTTTTCGAGCGGCTGATAATTCCGGATTTCCAGATTTTTCTTTGAATGTGCAATAAGCGTCTGTCTCCTTTTCGCGTTATTAAAACTCCTGGAGGTGTATAGCAAACGGAAAAAGACTATACCGTCGCCAGTTACTGTCTATTATAAAAACATAATATGAAACGTAATAAAGAAAGAGAATAAAGTAAGAATAAAGTAAATCTGTAATATACTACAATGATATAAATAATGTATTACAGTGCTACATTTTTTATATCGACAGAGACACGGTTTATCTTTCCGCTTTTGATATATTTCGCCTTGAGCAGCGGCGTTTCGCCATTTGCGGCGAAAGAGTGTCCATTTCATCAGCAGCCGACTTCATCGCCTCATGTAAAACTCATTTCGCTTTATACCTCCGCATTTAAATTCCAGATACTTCCTCGGCGCTTTCTGCCCTCGCGCAATCTCGTTTCCTAGATTTTTAGATACACTCACCGGGCGTCCCGTACTCTCAGACTCAACCTCGAAAATTCATATTTCCAACTCTTTCCTTACCGCGCATGCAGAAACGTCGTCCGCCGCCGTAACAAAAATCGCGCGATGAAACGCGAATTACAAAGATAACACGTACCGTTATCTTCGTATTCGCTGAATAATTTTAAAGAAATAGGAATATCGTGCTAAAGCACAAAAGTAGATGAGAGAGAGAAAGAGAGTTATATGTATACTTTTAAAGAGAAAATTCCTTAATGGATTTTCAAAAGATTATTGAAATAATTTAGCACGCTAGCATTAATAAGTTTCTTTTTCTGCGGTTTCTAATCAGAATATGTAGAAACAGTCTAAAATATTTAATTACTAACCTGAGTTAAAACTGGATTGTACAATCAAACCATTATCTTGATGTTTATCGTAAATAGCGAGACAAGAGAGATATGAAAAAAGATCGTAGCTCTTTTATCGTATTTTCACGTTCTTACTTACGTCCTCACGTACGCACGCGGATGAATTATTTTTATTTTATGGAAAACATTCATTCGGCTCGTTAATCTTAACTTTTCCCATTTGTCGTATTTGATCCCGGAGTTAGCGCATCTGGGATAACATCCAATATCGCGCGAACGTTCTCACGGGAAACTTGAACAGAGAAATAGTTGAGAAACTACAGATTATCCTTTTCTTCCGTGTTTTCCCATTAAACTCGGTTAACATTGCACTGTCTCGCACGGACTTATAATCTAACTTATTAGAATTCCATTCCTACATCCTCAGTCTCCATTCCTGATGTATCCCCGAGATCTTCCGGTCCCACCTTTATGTCGTCGGTCGGCCTTATCTCCGACCAGTCTCTCTTTCATTAGAAAGTGACCGAAGGGAGTTTCGATTTAACTGCATAGGCAGTTTCACGGAAAGCACGATGTCAGTCGCGTCGCAATCCATTTAATGGCATAATAGGTTACGCGAATGTAACGAAGGAAGAACTTATCATAATGGAAAATCAGGTGACGCTAGACATAAGTTTAAGTCTTTGAATAATAAAGAGATCCCGAAATATAAATTGAAGACACTGCCGCAAAAACGGCAACTCTCAGTATATAAAAAGAAAAATGAGAGGTTTTTCTTGACTCTCTATTATATATTCCTACTACTTTTTACCGGTGTTGTCTAATTTGAGATACCATTGTATAAAATATATATATTGGATCTCTTTTTCTCGAAATATCTTTGTCTGGATTCGTCACGCGATTTTCTCATTTTCTTCTGGGTATCTTTTTCTCAATAGAAGCTTTCAAGACCCTGCTCAACGAATCAAGCCGCCGCGCCGCGCCGCGCCGCATTTCGCCGGACCTTCCATTCGAATTTCAAAATTCATGTCCTACCTCGTCGCATCCTTTTATCTGTCTTTGGCTCTTTGCAATCTGGAACGGACCAATGTTTCACGAGCACGCGTCCCGCGCGCGGTCGAAGTTTAATCAAACTTCTAAAAGACTTCCGGCGCCGACCCGAGACGCGGACTCGCATTGCGATTCGTCGGATTCAGGACGAACTTCCGGTTTCTACCTCGCATTGTATCTCGCTCTTTCTCTCGCGTCTTCCTCCCTATTCTTTCTGTCGCTCGCGTCTACTCAGCATCCCACACCCTACATTCTCTTAGAGCTACATTCTCAGTTTCCTCCTCGCTCGCCCGTCAAGCCGATAGCGCAAGAGTTGCGAGACTCGGCGGAACGAGGATCGCCTTTCGGGAAATTGAATCCCGTTTCGAATCCGCCGGGAGTCTTTCCAGCAACGCGTCTGACACGTCGTGCAACGAGTCGCACTTCGGTTTCCTCTTTCACGTCGCTGCGCCGGAATGTTTATGCTTTCGGCTAGAAAGCGGCGCAGCGGCTTTCCTGCATCACGCCTGAATCAACGACAGGTCACCGGTTAACGATAGAATCTCATCACTTCGCCGCGCCGGAATTCTATGCAAGGGAAATATCTACACTCGGGCTTTTATATTCAATGACAATGACTTCTTTCGTGGAAACAAAAAAAATAAATAAATAAAATCGATATCCGAGAAAATTCTTAACAGCTGAATCTTTTCTCGAATATTATGCACTCAACTTTTCCCATATTTTTAAATCTATTTGCATTAATTCTCTAGAGAACTAAAAGTGTAATATAATTTACTTTTTTATGCATGCATAAAGTAGCACAAACAAATTTTTTATAAGGCTGAATACTCGCTACTTGCTCTTATTCTTCATGAAATTTAAATCGACTAAAGATAAAGCTTTGAACGTAAACCGGAAGCAACTTGCAATTGCGCCAGTGTATCTTTCATTTGGCGCCGCAGTCTGGTTGTTACAACTTGACATCTTGTTTCTTGGTATACTATTGTCCGTAGCTACCTTCCTGTTTTGCAAGGGGGTTTACGAGTCTCTCTGTCGCAAAGATAGGAACACCGATTTAACTTTGAGAGGCGGTTTTTACCTTTTACAGCCCATTACATCGCGTCCGCTGGTTCCGATTAAAAATAAAATTTATACAAATCGAGCTTTTCTCAAGTTAAAGCGAGACAAGCGTATCCACGAAGGAACTTTTACATGATCCTTTAATACGCGAATAAAGCCAATTGTACCAGCTATAATTGTACTAGAGGTATTTTCACGTGAGATTCTGCTCGATCGAATCTGAGACACACATAGAGTTCGATCGATCGCCGGAATAATAAACCTAATAATCTTCGCCCGTTGAATAAGTGCCAACAAGTGATATACGATCGCAAAAAAGAAAGGAAAAGAATCTCGAAAGCAAGTTTTGCAAAGGAATCCTAAAGTCATCTGTTTTTATCGATCGAACGCGATTTTTTAAACACGCTATTCTTTTTATTGACTTTACTGATATAAAAATCCTTTTCTAAAGTTAAAGTGTATGCACTAATGCACAGCAAACGATTTTATCCGAAAACAAAAGTAATTTCATAAAATCAGATCTTCTTTATCTAAGGCTAATAGAGTATTTAAAGCTGTTAACTCGTGACGACTTTGCTCTATATAAAAATTCTACAGTTTGTTGTTGCAAAATGAGAACGCTGTGAAACGTGGATTACATAACAAAATAACATAGAGTCCTCAGAATCAGGTTTAGACACCTAATATAAAAGATCAGTGTAGAAAAAGATTAACGTGGATGTGTCCGTACGAAAAAGTAGGTACCAGAATATATATCGTTCGCTGTGATGCATTAGTGCATAATACTTTAACTTTAGAAACGGATTTTTAAATCTGTATAAAGCCAATAAAAAAATTAATTTGTTTAAAAAAAATTGCGTATAATTGGTAAAACAGACGACTTTAGAATCGGAGCGTAAAATTTAAGTTTCCGCAGATCCATTATTCGTGCTGACATACGCATGGCCATCGTGTACCTATGCCACTGTATGCAACTGTACACGCAAAACTGTGGATATATCCACGTGGGCCACGTATGTCGCGTAGTACCGGGGAAACATTTAATCGCGATAATCACTGCCCCCGCGTGTTTCTCTACCTCCATCAAAAGTTCTCCGGCGCTAATTTGCTTAAAATATTTGGAAGAGCAAGAGGTGCGTTGAACTCTGCGTCGCCACGGCGCGCCGTGCCGAGTCGCGACCCTAAACCTCGAACGCCACCCTTTCGCACCCTGCACGTACCACAGTGTGGGTCAATTTTAGCTTATATCTCGCGCCCGAGGTCGGGGTAATGTTCGTTAACGAGGACTCGGTCACGTACAAACAGTACGCTTTGCCCTGTAACGCGTCTAACGCGTGTAACGTTAAGTGCGGCGCGCATGTTGAGTTCTGTAAATGTCAATCGAAACGTGAAACGCCTGAAAAAGATTACGGAATTAATGGGGACTCGTCCAAATCAGAGAACAATTTAATTACTCCAGCGTGAATGTCACGTAGAATTCTAGCGCATACAAATACGCTTCTGACATATTGAATTCTTCAATTTTTTATAGAGCAAAAATATCCACAAGTTAATCCATATCTAAAAAAGAGATGTAAAGTCGATACTCAAATCTGTCGAAGTTTATTGTTGTCGCTTTTCCGCGATGCCGATTGGTTCTCTCGCTGCACTTTACTTCATTTGCAGCTGTCATCGTATATTTTGACAGTTGTGTGAATCAAAGAGTTAATATCATCAAAAAGTATGTATCAAAGAGTTAATAGTGAATAGTAATAGCATAATGTTAAAGCCAAATAGCGCGCGCGAAGCGCGCGTCTGTGGTGTCTAGTATAGCTGTAAAAATATATATAGGTATCTTAATACTTTAAAGGCCATTGCACGTAACAAAGTTTTAGTTATAATCGTAAGGCTGTAAGGAAATAGACCAATCACAGTCGATTATTCTCCTCGCGTTTGAAGAATAATCGAGTGTGATTGGTCTATTTTCTTACGGCCTTACGTTAAAACAAAAACTTTGTTACGTGCAATGGCCTTTAGGCGCATAAGGACAGATTGCGACGCATAAAATTATCCTGCGCCGCGTACCTTCTTCAGCCATATAATATCACATTCTTATGCACGTTATAGCGATATGAGACGCATAGTACTGAAAATTAATATTAGCATGCGCGGAGACAAAGGAACCTTCCATAATAACAACGTAAAACAAAAAAGGCACACCCGTTCTACTTTCACTGAAATGCCAGTCTAATAATCTATAAAAAAAAATTCCGCTGTAGACGCAATTTTCTCTTCTAAAAGAACGAATATAACTTAATTAATTTCAAACTAAACCCCTCTCAGACCGTAAAAGTTAATGCGCTTTGTGTTCGCGCGCGTACCGAGATGGACATTATTTCCAACAAATGGCTCGGGTAATGTTGGAAGCTGGCATATCTGTTGTCGACAAATCGATGACATAGTATTCCAATTGAAAGTATGCTGTCTGCCATCGCGTCAGTATCTGGGAACGCTGGGAACCAATCACTCACGCCTCATATCGGAAAACTTACGATTTCAACGATTCTATTTCTCGGCGATACGAATCATTTTTCAAAACTTTGCAATTCTGAGAACAGTTCGCTCTTAAGATAAACAAATAATGTTTTATTAAACATAACTACGAACATGTGGATATGATAATTTAATTAGCTTCAAATAAATTAGCAAAAAATAATCTATAGCTGCAAAAATTAATCTTTGTTTTCTTTCCCTGACATGAACGTTATTACAAAGAGACAATTGCTTGACAACGTCAAAGGAATGTCTGTCACTAACAAATAACGTAAGCATTTCAAATCCCTTATTAGTGTCGGGCAATTCGCGATTTTTACTTTTCGACGTCGCGAGTCGCTTTTTACGCGCAACAACGACTCGCGATATTCGAACGCAAAGATAACTAATTGGAGACACAAGGCGCGGTAGGATGCGCCGATGCGGTCGCGCGGATGGATGTTTCTTGAGAACACAGGAATAGCGACGAGTCGCAGAGTGCTCTTTTCTCGGCGAAAAAGGAAGGGTCGTCGGAAAAATACAAAAACACGTCCGCGCGCGAGGGAAAATGTTTGCGGAGTCAACGAAATGTGCTTTCGCGATCGCCCCGCGTGCTCTTCTCTCTCCTCCCTCTTCCCCTCGACCCCTCGGGTTGAAAGCTCGGACGTGTTACACCTGGACGAAGTTTCTCGCTGGCTACGTTTAAAACGCGATTTGAAGGCCGCACATTTCGCGTCGCAAAGGTGTGTTTGTCGAGAACTTCAAAGCGCACAATTACGGGACTTCTGAGAGGGATTCGCGCGGATGTTCAAATATTTCTTTGTCAACCATTGGCACTTCTACGACGATGCCATGCCGTAAGTAAGAGGAATATTATGTATACCACGTTGCGGCGGAGCTCGGAATTCTGAATAAAACTGAATAAGTTTGAAACGGATTATTATTACTAAGTATTTTGTTATCTTCGACAATTGCACTTGGTACAGATAGAGATATCTTCAATGGGGCGACTCGTAAAAGATGAAACTCCAAGTCTCGATTGTTCGAGAAAACCTACCCTTGAGTTTCACAACAGACTCTCTTTGGCGATCAAAATTATATTATACGTCAAATATCTTAGTAATGTGATATATCTCAATATATAAACATGTAATTTTGTAATTTAAAGTAAAAAAAAACATTAAATTGGAGATTATCATAGAAACGATTCTGCCGGATTAATTCTCAACGCACTTCATAGAAATGACTTGTCTGAGGGAGATATCTCACTGGATGTGACATTAGTCGAGCTGACACATTTCGGCTAGACGTAGGCCGGGTTTATTCGAGGGTTTATTAGAATATGGATAGAATATGATGATATAAGAGAACTGTGAAGATAATCAAGAAAGCGACTTGACATTTAATGTAAAACGCTCGAGATTAACTGCAGAGCAATTCTATTCGCGACTCACAATCAGTATAACGATCTACTAATTTTATATTACGTTCGTAATATTGGTAACAGAGCCATGATCGTAGTTTGGCAGTATAGTATGTTCCCAATATACAAGGTGTCCCACAACTCGCGACCATAATTTTAATGGCATATTCTTGAGCAAAAAATAAGTCGAAAATTCTAAGATGTTCTTGTTTTTAAAGTTGTCTGTGACATTTCATGAGTATTGACAGTTTGTTATATTTATTACTAATATTTTGACGTAGTCATAATTACTATCATGTGCAATGTGCTTATTTTCTTTGTTATATGACTCATATCATAACTTCAACATTATACGTACATGTATATAATTACTTCAATCTCATAAAGGGTCAGCAAGGGCACAAAAACATCTTTATCGATGTGTCGAACTTTAGATTACCTGATTCGTCTACTGTAAATAGTGTAAATACTTCTCATTTAAAAAGTATTACAATCTTGACATTTTTATTTTAAAATTTTAGAATTTTTGTCTTATTTTTGCTCAGGAATATGTTGTTAAAATTACAGTCGCGAGTTGTGGAACACTCTGTATATCTCACAAAAATAACTCCAATACAATATCTTTTAGATAAATAATGAAGATAATCGATGTAAATTCTTAATCGCGGGCGCGCTGCAACGGAAAAAACTCGCGAAAATGGTAAAAGCCACACATCGGCAATTCTCCTCTAATAGCGATTTATCAGCGAGCGTCGGTTTTGTGGTGCACATGTAGAGAATTAAAAAGATAATCCCGTCAGCTGCGAGTAAATCCGGCGGTGTAACTAAAAGCGTTACAAAAGCCGTTCGTGTGATGAAAAAAAAGTGTGGATATGTCGTGTACCGCCCCGGTTACAGCAGAAAAACGATAAGCGAGAGAAAGAGAGAGAGAAAGAGAGAGAGAGAGAGAGAGAGAGAGAGGAGGGAGGGAGGGGAGAAAAGAAGATGAGGAAAGAGAGACAGAAGAATTAAAGGATGGATGATAGAGAGTTCGTAGGGATAATATGGCAGGGACGTGAAGGGTGCAAGAGTTGGCGTTTATCGGTCGACGAACTGGGCCGACGCGTCCACGGTGTCAGCGTTATTCAAAATGCAATTTGCATCGGTGGCGCTTGCCTGCGGAAATCACAAATGCGCTCTGATTAGAGCAAGTTTTCCACCATTCGTTGCCGGAAGATAGAAACAAGCTGAGCGAAAGAGGGAAAAAGAGGGAGAGCGAGAGAGCGAGAGGAAGAGAGTTTTGAAACCGGCGCGAGAGATACGCCGGGGAAAGGAAGACGGGAGAAAAAAGAAATAACAGACAGATAGGGAGGGAAAAAGAAAAGGAAAAAGATTTTCCTCGGCTAATTGCATGAGATACGCGATTGTTTCATGCATATTCAGCAGATCTTCGGGTGGGAATAGCTGATCGCCATTCCTTCGAGGGAGGCTCTTCCTGTTTCTTTCTCTCCCTTTTTCTCCGCCGGGTTTTCTCCTTTCGTCGCGAAAGAACGAAGTACGAATCTCAAGGAGTCCTCTCTCGATAAAGAAACCCGATCATTAAATACAATCGTCCTAAGCCGCGAAGTGCACCACTCGGCGGCAATTAAACGCAACAATCCCGTTCTACTTTTTTTCCACGGCTACCGTTGTTGTAACCGAGATACCATCCAATATACAATCAATCAATTATATATTGTGTATACATTTTCTTTTTATAATACGCGACAGCCTTATAGGACTGTGAACAAAGAATTTTGCGTAATCATAATTCGGTGGGCAAGATCTGGAATGGCAGTCGCGCTCCGCGATCGATAATCGCGATATTAACGCGATTGGTTCGTTCGCCGCGACTTTTTGTCCGTGTGTATGCGCGTAACTTGGACGCAAGCATGTACACCGGCGGCTAATTGATAAACACAGCCGTTCGAATAGCCGTGTTATAACGGCACACGTCGACACGGCCGCGGCGCTTTGTCGAAAATCAACGGCGATTCGACGGCTAATTAATACTGTTTTTGATATGCGCCCCACACCTGCTCGTCAATCAGAAAACCATCGATGTTGCGTCACCTCCTCCTCCCCCCTCCCCCTCCCCCTCTGCTCCCTCCACCACCTGGAAATCTCGCAATTCGCGGACCTCCCTCCTTGCCTGCCTGCCCCTGTCGAACGTGTCACGAATGTCGATGTGGATATTTTTTCGGCAATGATGAATATTAACGCACATTATTGGAGCTTTATCAAAACCCGCGTAAAAAGTGATATTGCTTTATTTTGTACATTGCACGTCCCACATGTTATTTCATTTCAAATAGATTTATTATATAAAAATAACCTTTTTTTTAAGAAATTAATCTGATGAAAGAATACATGTAATTGATTTAAATTTTATTTTCTCAATGCTATAAATTTGGTGTTAATCTATAAAAAAAACAATAATCTGTATCTTTTATTCGGTATTTATTAAACAACTCTGATGTTTATATTGCATGCGTATAAATAATTCTGATCATTACTTCATTCTTTGACACAACGGGGAACAAATCGCAGGAATCTGTTAAACACAGCTAAAAAAAAATAGATGAAATTCCGTTTGAACCGATATTTCCATTATCGATCGGCGCGTCAAACCTCCGCTTATATAGGGATTCGACAAATTGCCGGCCGCAAGCAATATGGACCGCGTCGCGCGCGCGGCGGACGGTACGATTTGGTAGACGACGAATGACGCGCTCCGGCAGACGTGATGCGATTTCAAACGGCATGGAACTTCCGCGAATACTGCAGATATTTTCTTGGTACGAATATTATCCAGAATCTCCACGCACGCACGCGCACGGATGTGCATATATCCATATCATAATCGGCTTTGCCTCCGAGCGACCCGACAGAAAACGCGCGCGTTGCCCTTTTGCGCGCTCTCACGCAAATTACTATTTTTTTTTTTACTCCCGATCTCTCCCGCGCGCAATCTAACGATGTTTCGCGAGGGAGACACGTATACACGTGAGGGATGATTCGATTGTGATGGACGGAGACGGACGGACAGACAGACGAGCGAAAAATGCACTTTCAGCTCTTTTTTGAAAAAAGGGATAATCATCGTCGCGCTTCCGGGACGTATCGCGACGAGCCGCGAAATATGCGACGCAGGCGCGATTTGTTATTGGGTAGAATTTTTCTATCGGCATGCAGGCTACCTCTGCCTGCCTTGCCCGTACTTCCCGCGCCGATTGCCCAGCCGATGATTGATAACGGAGAAAGCGGGTCACCTATTTTCTATTTTTCTTTCTTTCTTTTTTCAGGCGAACGTTTTACAACGGCTTCAACCCTTTTATTCCGCTCGCGCGCGCTGATTGCGAAAGCGTACCGGCGCCAGGCGCGGGCGCGTGTCGCATACGTTTCGTCCGTGTGTGTTTCTCTCGGGTTTGTCCTTCTTTGGCAAACTCGCGCGGTTCATCGAACGGCGCGTTTCACGGAGAAATCCGTGTGTACCGCGACTTTTAAATAATTCCGCACTTCTAAGGGAGAAAAAAATCTTTTCGCGACTTGTAACGTGCTTATGCGGAAAACGCGATTCGACACGGCAGTAAGGCGAATTAAGAGGATCAATCGCGACATTTTTGCAAATCTTACCCCAATGATTCGCCGGATTGCTGATTCGTATCTCTCTTCCATTGTAGCGCGTATTATTCGGTTCGAAACTCCGGTCGAACTCGATCTCGTATAACATCACTATCGTTTCACGTGGCTTTATGATTTAATGCACGCGGCCTCGTTGCCTCTTGAATTTTTCCAACTTTGTTCCAACTATTTTTATTTCCTATTACGCAGCGTTTTTCTACGATGTTTTGTTTACCATGGCGAGTATCTCTTGCGCGAAATCGTTTTTTCAAATATCACGCTCGTGAAATAACACGAGTTTTTCGAGTTTGTATAATGATAGCGCGGTTTTTTAATGTAAAAATATGTTGTGTGAGGGAAAACAAGAGAAAGAGAGTAACTTTTTTATTGTAAAGTAAAATTAAAATTGAGATGACAATAGCTATTGTCATACGGCTTCAAAAAAAATAAGAGAAGAGGGACATCGAGAGGTGATTCTGCGCAGACTTCGCGCACTGTCAACAATGTTTAATTCATTATGTACGATCAATTTTTCTGCTAATGATGACCTCGTTTTATTTAATATGCTTTCATATATCTTGCACTCGCTACTTATACAAACAAATTACTAGAAACTAGAAAAATTTTAGAAGTAAAGTGGGAAGTCTTATATTTATAATAATTTTAAGTAAACTTTGCCATAAGAATTCATTACAGCAATTTTCCCTGATGTCCAATTATGGATGCATTTAATGTTGTAAGAAAAGAGGAAGAATTCTAGATCAAATTCATATTAAAAATATATATTATTTAAGATTTTACCGAAGAATTCATAAAAAGAATTGTGCGGTGTTTTTGAAGAACTCGATAGACGCTTGCAATTTTTTGAGAGCATTTCGTATACGTATATAATTTCAACGCGAAAGGCAGCTATCTTTCTACAATCTCTATCAGAAATTCTATCAGCGCCTGGTGTGCCACGGAATACCGTGTGATGATTGATAGCGAAGAAACTGGGTTAACGGCGGCTCTTTTTTTCTCACGTTTTGTTTCGATTGCCATATCCGTCTTCACGCGTGCAATGCGCCGCAAAATGGACAACTCCGACGAACGTCCCTTGGATTTCGAAGAACACTTTGAGGCGCGCCGGAAAAGTGAGAAACATTAAAAGCGAAAACGTGTCTTTTTCGAGGGCGCGTAAAAGGGCGGACACGAACACTCCCTCCTCTCTATTTCGTCGATTCTACTTCGAAACAAAACTTATCGCTCACTTTTTTTAACATTAATCCATTTTTCTTTGATGCTAAATTATTTCGATCGTAATTATTGCAATCTATACATATGTAAATATATATTGTATATATTTACAGATGTATATCTTCTCCTTAGATCCACTGAGAGACAGAGAAAACAAATTTAAGAATTATGCTATCTAAATGAAAAGTTTTAGAGATTTTCTTTAAACATTTATAAAATGAATTAAATTAATGCTTGAACATTTAATTTATTAGTACTAATTCTAGTTTTTGTGTTCTGTATGATTCATTTTCTGATACTTCTCGCAGTAAATTCTAATAATAAGAAATCAGATTATATTTCTTAAAGCTTCAGTGCATAACGCGAATAATTTCTATTGTCCTTCATGTAAAAGGTAACATGCCTGATCAAATGTATTAGATTCACGAAGGTGTGTTACGCAGTATATCACATACAGATACTAATAATATTCCGAAAGTTAGGCCGATCCCATCGGCGAATCAGAAAAATAACTTTCCGAAAGCGATATTGTCGCATATATCTAAGAGCATGGCACGTGTGTGGAGGCCGGTGATAAAAGTCAAGACGTTCGCGCCCACTCAGTCTGATTGTGAAAACGCTGGTACGTTCGTCCGGGCAAGAAAATCAATCCACTTTCGTCAAGCCGAATTTCTGTCCTGCCTCGTGCGAATTCGGCGCACGCCTCGTTTCCTCTCCATCGAGAGGTGGTGGCTCAACAAGTCGCGCGGCCGCCGCCGGGAAGTCATCGTCACGATGCAAGTAGGCAATGCAGGAAGCAAAACAAGAGACCGTAATCAGGATCACGTTCGCGTCTCTTTCGTCACTTTTCGACTTGATTACGACGCGGCCAATTTATTTCGTAAAAATGGAGATTAATTCGCCAGGATGTTTTGCAATGTCACGTGAAATACATAAATTCGTCAATCTTAAATTTTTGCGAAGAAAGGAGCAAGAGATTCAATATTTTATTTGCAAATTTACTAAATCCATTTGCGATGCCACAGGACATTATTCTGATGCTGCTCATAGACTGCGCATGTATCATTTAACAGTCGATTTTTATTAATTTATTATTTAGTGCTCAATTGGAATGCTAAATTCGTTCATTTCGATACGCTATAATTTAAACATTTTCCAATCACTTGTTTTATCAATTTTTTAATAACGATTAAAGAGATTTGCTCTATCATTTTTCTGTTGACTGATTATTGTATTAATACTATTAATTATGCTTTTTCACTCTCATAATGAAAATCTTCCGCAACAATATGTAACGCAATAATAAAACTTGTTTAATTGCAAGCTCATTTTATGTCACGTCATTAAATATCAAATCGATAGTCATCACTTCTTCATCATCACGTCACGCGATACCGAGGCTCGCGCACGTTCTCCAGACGAAAGTGTACACGTGAAAGATTACTTACCTCCTACCAGCAGCAGGAGCAGCAGTAGCAGCAGCAGTAAAAATCGGCGCGTCGTCCTTGTCATCCTTATCATCCTCCTCGCTCTACATCAAACGATCCTGTCTGCCGAGGTGAGGATCCAACGACGTCGCTGTCACTCTCGATTTTCCCGCGGCTATCACGTGGACCCCTCTTCCACTTGCGCGAATATTTCCGCGGAGACGCTCGCGCCCGTGAAACTGATCGATCGGCCGATACTCGATTCCACGCGATTACAATCGCGATGGACAAAATCGCACGAGGACGATGTACGGACCAGTCGGCTGGATGGCGAGAGGGAAAAACAAACGGAGGAAGCTGCGCGGGCGAAGTCTCGCCGTCGACTGGCGCGCGCTTCCGCGTATCCGACCCCTCTGATAACCGGCAACTCTCGGCAACCCTACCGCACGCCCGCCTCCGTGCCTCTCCCCTCCCCTCCGCCGTATCGGGGGCAGAGGCCGAACCCCCCTCGCGGTCATCCTCCTCCACGCGCGCTAATTCGCGCTTCGCTTCGCGAATCGCGACCGCCGCGCGCGCGCCCGTTTTGCCGAACGATAACAAATTTTCCGAGAACTCAGCTAGATTTTCCGCTTTTCCGTGAGCACACTCTCTTTAGCGCGGGAAATGACCTGAAATGAGCATCAAATGGAATTTTTACCGACGAGAGAGTTAAAGTTTATCAAACAATCGGGCAACGGTTACGCGCAGCTTCTCTCGCTGCCGAATTTTTTCTCGTTATTTTAGTGCGTTACGTTATCCTACACTAGATATTCGTATCATTTTTGAATATCTGTTTAATATGTTTCTTTGTCGTTCACATATATATCATAGCGAATCGAGTCGAAATATATGTTAATACATGAGTGAGTTTTCGGAGATTTATCCGAAAATTTAACCGTTTTAATTTCGATGCTTATGCAAGTGACGAAACACAGAAAATTGCGCTTATTCCCGATAATGGAAAATTGCGCGAGAAAATTAGTAAAACATATTATTCCCCTTTATATTCGCCGCATTAAGTGTAACCGTGGTTGATATGTGGAACGTTAATAAATTAATTTTTTAAATTTTTAATTTTAATAAATAGAATATATTAAACTAAAATATAATTAGCAAAATTTACGTCATAGAACTAATCGTTTGTAGAAACAATAAAAAATCTCTGAGATTTTTATGAAAAAACGTCAAAAGGCATTTAACGGTTATTTTTATACAACGTAAATTTTGCTAATTACATTTCAGTTTCAGCTTGCGATGTTCTATTTATTAAAATTAAAAGTCAAAAGAATTAATTAGAAAAGGAAATCTTGTTATTTGTATTCCCGTTTGTGAAAAGTCTTACTTGATAATAATTTTAAAAAATCATAAATGCTTCGACATTATATATATAATAATAACAATATTCATCTTCACAGCTATAAATGAGCAATCTAACGGAAGATCTAATATCTTAATTAAACGGTGAATTAATTACCTAACCATAATTGCACATCTACCCATAAAAAAATCACACTCACTAAGGTATATAGTACATACATACGTTGCGACGCGCGTAAGCGTGCGCGGTTTCAATCGTTGAAACTTTCCGTCGTGAATCTTGGCAACTTCACGCGACCCTTCGCGCTGAGTCGCCTGAGCGGCCTGAGTCGCGAGTGGAAGATGAGCTACCCGAGAAAACGTCGTATATTCGGCAGAATGCGGCCCGATCGACAACTCGCGTACTCGTTGTTCAATTCGCGAACGAGCATTTACGCGGTCGGTTGCATAAATTCTGAGCTGTAAATTTTACCTAAAAAGGAGAGCCGCCCGCACGCCGTTACGTGGTCGTCTGCCATATTTACTATAATAACTGACGCTAAATTCGCAACAATCACGTGACGTTCTCTTGCCGCCAAAATGCGTGTGTCCAAAGAACGTAATAAATAGCGTAATTAGGAAAAATTATGTACAAATCACAAAATCAGAGAGATAACGATGAAAATAACGAAAATGAAAGATTACGTCAATTAAATTTGCGATCGAATGGAATGAATAAACATTTGTCTCGAAATTTTCGGATATCTCGCCAGATTCCATTGACTCTCTACGCATCTGAAATTTCTTTATCCGAAATTTCTTAATCTCTCGAGTCCTGTAAAAATATGAAAATAACATTTATTCGAAAGCATCTTTTGACGAAAATATGTTTAGTTTGAAAGCGTTGCTTAATGGGATGGCACGCGCAAATGTTGGTCCACGTACGCGACCGCTTATTTAGTGAAAAATGTATGCCAGCGTAAATTACGACATGATTCTTTGGCTGCGTTCCGATATTCACTGCAAGTACTGAAAATCTATAGTGTATGTTTATATAGATTTTCAGTACTGACAGTGAATATCGAAACGCAGCTTTTGTCGTTTTAGACTGATATTTGTCATACGACAAATTTTTTAAGCGTATTGATTAACTACAAAATAGAAAATTTGGTAAAACTGAAGATTAAGGGCGACCTCACCGATTTCAATGACCTTGATGTATGTTGTCAAGGTCATGACCCTGAGTGACTTTCAGAAGGTTTTAGCCGTCGCTCGCTATTCGTTAAAAAGTTATTAACAAAAAAAAGTTTGGAAAATATAGCAGCTATTTTGAGTATTGGAAGGCATAAAGAACGGTAATTATGCAGTAATAGGGACCACCCTCCGATGACCTTGACCTTGACATATGTTGTCAAGGTCACCCTCCTGAGTGACCTTCGGAAGGACGCGCTTTAAAAGTATTTAAGTGTTTAAAGCGCGTCAACTAACCTATGTAGGTTAGTGACGCGCTTTAAGAGTATTTAAGTGTTTAAACACAACATGTATCAAGGTCATTGAAATCGGTGAGGTCGCCCTTAATCTTCAGTTTTACCGAAAATTTCTAGAGACTCGATCGAGACCTTTTCTACTTTGTAACCCATCAACACGCTTAAAAAATTTGTCGTATGACAAATGAAATATTAGCCTAGGCCAGTATTCATAGTTGGATCTTATTTCAAGACCGTCTTAAGTAATATCTTAAGATGCTAAAATAGTCATTTCATGGGCTGGATGGAGTCTTAAGACTGCCTTTGACCAGACTTAAGACAATCTTAAATATAAGAACGGAGTAAATCATATTTACTTCGCCAATCAAATAATAACAAGTAGAAATAATACTAATAATCGACTCTATTGGCCATTATAATCGTCAAGATAATACGACAATGATTTGGTTTGATTATCGTCAAGACGCACTTTTAACCAAGGTTTTGGTTCTTATAAATCGATGTAATCTTTGATACTTAATTTATATATAAGCACCTCATTTAAATAATTAAATTTATTGCAAAAAATATTACGTCGGATTCGAACCTGGAACTTCCCTCATTCCGTGAAGGGTGTCGCACCAATTCGACCACTGAGGCATGTGCATGGTAATATTTATTATTTATTAAATATAAGATCCGACTATGAATACCGGCCCTAGACATTTACGATAATCGAATCGCGAATAATGTCTCGCGAATGCGAAAATATGTTCACCCCAGCAAGAAATGACCCGTCGAATCGACGTCTATCGACGTCTGTAGACGTCTAATTAGACGTCGGGTCAATTCTCGCTGGGACAGCTGTGAAATCGAATGAATTTTTGTATTTGCTTGTCGTTGTTGATCGTCAATCACCGTCATGACAGCACGCATGTCCAAAATCGGGACTTAAAGACATTTTTAAGACGTCTGTCTTATGTCCCAATTTTGAACATGGTGCTGTCTGCTGTCTGGACGTAAACATGAGAAGAGAGAAAAAATGGAGGTCCGCATCCTAAAAATCCTTCTAAGATTCGCGATATTAAGTTATTAATCCGTCTGCCGGAAAACGTTAGCCCGGCAACCGTCAGGGATATTAAACCGCGGAATTCAAAAGTTTCCTAACGCACGCAGTCGGTTTTATGAAGCCGCGTTGTAATATTTGCGAAAACGGGCGACCGCCTTCGTTTATTAATTTACCGCGGGAAGTTATAAAATATTATATAATCATTATCCCGGGGCTGTAACGTTTCTTTACGAGCAAACTTACAAGCTCGTGTAAAACACACGATCATCGAAGGACTGTCAAGCTCGATTTAGAGCCAGCTCCGATGAAATATACAAGTCCGTAAAAGTTGTAAAGAATCAGAGAATGTGCGAATTTTATTTCTCTCCGACAGAAATAACGGAAGAGACAATTAAGTAGCTGTAAACAAACGTACCCAGACAACACGCATGTCCAAAATCGAATAAGACGTACGTCTTTAAGACGCCTTATTTCCCGATTTGAGACATTGTGTTCACTGCATGGGTACATATTGCACGAGAAATCTGCTTTTTAATCTTTTTTTAGGCTGCGGTCCATTTTTGACGCTACATAAATGCTTTGGAGCGTCCTTCTCGAGCCTTCTTCTCCTTCTTTCTTCATTGAAAGAAAAGAGAAGAGGAATGCTTCGAAGCATTTGTAGCGTCAACTGGACCGCAGCCTAAATGCGCTACCTTCATAAAATTTCCAATTTTCTTTTTATTTTCCATTTTCTATTTTATTTTCTTCTCATTCGTGATAAGTATTTATGCGTAAAAATCGTTTGGATTAATCTCAAGTGCGCTATATGAGAAGTGTCGCGCTTTTTGGCGCGCTGAACGCAGCTGCAAGAGGCGATCGAGCGGCAAAACTAATCGGTTCCTCAATAGAAGGGGTTGATCGCCGCGCGGTTTCGCCGTTTTCCCTAGCATGTCCGTCCGGTTCTCCATGCGCGCGAGCCGTATTCAAATCCACCAATGAGAATCGGCCGCAACGATTGAACGGCCAGCTGTTGGCGCCGTGCGCGCCGCTCCTTCGGCTCCTTGTCGTACTTGGCGAGTTGCGCAACAGTCGCGAGGCTTGGAGCACCGTAACTTTTGGCGCCAACGCAACGAGAAACGGCATATATTCGCGATCCACGAGAAATAGCAGCAGGAGTGAGTACGCGGATAGACGCCGACGTTAAATGCACTCGCCGTGACGCGGGTGACAGTCATGATAAGCGTTTTACGAGCACGTTCGCGAACCTAACCTGAAAATGTTGCAGTGCCACCACGGAGATCCAGGAAGCGGACGGCCGAGGACCCCACGCAAGCGGATAAGGCGCCGAAGCAGATCAAGAAGAAGCAAGGTACGACCTGGCGATTTTTCTATTCCGAAAATACTCCCTTTTTCCCCGAGCGTCGGGTCGGTATTTAATATCGTAATTCACGCGGTCTCGAACGTTTCATGCGAATATGAAGATATAGCGTTTCTCAATCTGCCTTGCATTCGAATGTCAAATTAAGAACGTTCTCGAAAAGTCTTTTTCAAAACAGATGAACTGATATAAGAGTCCATCTCGGTACAGTTTAATTTTATATAAATTTCTCTTACAGGATTGAGCATAAAACCAGATTTGCGGTCGCTTTCGATTGGCGGCGTTATGCTCGTATTCGGACAAGGCGATTTTGGACAGCTTGGCCTGGGAGAAGATGTCACTGAGAAAATGCGTCCAGCAGCCATATCTGATTACACAGACATTGTAGCTGTAGCTGCTGGTGCTATGCATAATGTATGCTTGAGAAAGATGGGAGAGGTACTGACTTTTGGATGCAATGACGAGGGAGCGCTTGGACGAGACACTACCAAGGAAGGATCTGAGACGGTACCAGGTGTGATTGAATTACCCGGTAAAGCCATTCAGGTGACGGCAGGAGATTCACATACCGCCGCATTGTTAGAAGGTGGCCGAGTATTCGCATGGGGCACATTTAGGGTATATTTCTTCTATCTCCACTTATCTATATAATCGTCACTTGTTAACAAATTAGCGTTACGAGAAAATCTCATTTATATGATAAATTGATTTGTAAATAGGATACGCACGGTTCTATGGGACTAACGTTGAAAGGAAATGAGCGATTCCCCATAGAAATGTTACCTAACGTAAAAATCGTCAAAATAGCATCAGGTAATGACCATTTAGTGTTACTTAGTGAAATTGGACGTGTATATACCTGTGGACGCGGTGAACAAGGACAACTAGGACGAGTAGCTGCACGCACAGCAAGTAGAAATACACGACAAGGAATAGGTCTGCTACTGACTCCCGGCGTAGTTGAATTCAAAATCAGGAAGAAGTTATATTTTGACGATATATGGGCGGGAAATTTCTGCACTTTTGCTAAGGAACACGAGAAGGGAGACATATATGTGTTCGGTCTAAACAATTTCTATCAAATTGGTAAGACAAATATTTATAAAGATCACGTGCTTTTCAGTTTTAAGTTCTTTTTTTACATATTTGTTGGAAAATGTTTTAGGTTTGAAGGACAACGATATTCATTTTCATCCACAAATATCGAAAACCTTTAGCGGCAAAGTATGGAGGCATATCAGCAGTGGAGAACATCATACCATAGCCCTGGATAATGCAGGCCAAGTCTTTGTGATGGGTCGCAAGGAATACGGTCGCCTCGGGCTTGGACCTAATTGCCCAGACGCGGAAGAACTTACGTTAGTTCCTGCTCTAAGTTCTACTAAATGCATTGACATAGGCGCGGGTAGCAGAGAATCTTTTGCAGTCACAGATTCTGGTAACGTAAAATGTGAATGTAGTATAACGTTAACTATGCCTGAAAACGATTAATCGATCGATATATAAGAATCTATTTTTTATATAATAGGTGATTTGTATTCGTGGGGTGCGGGAACGAATGGTAATCTTGGAACGGGAGATGTAATAGATGTCGAGGAACCAGTATTAGTTAAGGGAAAGCAGTTGGAGGGTAAGACAGTGGTGCGAGTCAGCGGTGGTGGCCAGCACACTTTGGCTTTGGCAACAATTCGTCCAGTGAAAGATAAAACTGCTGGTTAATATTAAATATTATATTTCAAGACATTCTATATGTTATATGAATTTAGACAAGACCGAGAAAAATCACTATTTCTTAACATTCATGATGTTACCTTGTCAAACTGAATTGTGAAAAATCTTCCCATTAAGTCTTCAATTTTGTTCAGGATCCATTTCCTTCAAATTTGTACATACTCTATCACATTGTCATAAATTCATTCATTATGCTTACAATAATTAATATATTGTGTTCTTATTGTGTTGTTAGCATTACTACTTATTATTATATATGTATCGCCAGAACAGACATTTTTCTACTTACAAAGGTTTGTGTATAAAAGTATACATGGAAAAAATACTTTACACGGACAAAAAATTATATTTTGAATAATCACAATAAAAATTGTTGAATGTGAAATAAGTATGATACTTTAGCCTAATTTTTGTGCCATTTAAATTTAATAATTTAGGTAATGTACACATCATTATTTGCATTTGAAGTTATGTTGTATAAAATCTTGAAGGCTAAACTATGTACATGTGTTGATCTACATTATAGTCCCATATAAAAGCTTTATATATAAACAAGCATCAATTTCTTCAAAAGCTTTATAAATAAACATCTTTTTCTTCAAGATAAGTTTTTATTTAGTTCATAAACTAAACTTCTTTAATAAAACTCAACATAATAATATTTAATATGTTAAGGAAAAGATATGTTGCAATTAAATGTTTGAGAAAGTAAAAAATAAAAATGTATAACATGTCATAACATTCAGTTTATTCACAAATTTTAATACAGAATGATACTACGGTTTGTCAGTAATTTTAATTCAGGTTACAAGGCCTTGGTAAACTGTGTCGTAACTGAAGAGAAATTGAAGACATTTTGTAACGGATAAGTCGAGATCTTATCAAATGCAACTAATGGTAACAGATTTAACTCGTCTTTGGTTGCTCTGCGATTTTTGCTTCTTGCATCGAAATCTGTGTGAGTTTCTTACCGATACGTTCATGAATATCTAAGTATTTAGCGATACAACGATCTAGACATATTGATTCTCCTTTGCCTAGTTCAGCCTCAGTATATTTTGGTGCTATGCACTTCCTGTGGCACGCGGATGTCATGCGGTTATACATATCCGACATCATTTCTATTTCTAAGTCCTGCACCAACTTCAATTTATCGTCGTCCAATTGTGGTAACGCCGTCATTCTTCCAACTTTTTGTACTCTACAGTTGCGCTTTCCTCTCTTAAGAATCTTTTAATCCTTAATAACAAGTTAATCTACAACATTGGTGTCGCGCAATCGTTGTCTGGCTTTCATAATCTCATATCTCCTGGCATTGATGCTTCTCTTGGACAGCACAAATGCGTAAATTCCTAGGACAGTGGCTACGGACCTACAAAACGTAAATTTATCATTCTACACTAAAGCGCATATAAAAAAAATTTTTTTTTAAAGCAGCAAGCGCGAAATCTGAAATCTTCGAACTATATGAATGTAAAAAATATAAATGTTCGAAATCGTATCCTGGACACGATAATCATTGCAGCTTAATTTTTAGGTTAATGTGATGTGCGAAAATCAGATGCGAGAAAATCTGCGGAAATTCTTTTCAAGATACTATGCACACCTACCATCCAATTCCTACCTTCGCCCAAATTGGCAAAGCCATGTTTTTATTTAATCGATACGATATCCCATTTACAAGGTAAAAAGATTCATGTACCTGAACGTGTACACCATGCGACTGATGGGACTGATGCGACCTGCGACCGCCGGCGCCGGCAATAATTTCTAACCTCTCTCGACAGTCTCGACAAATCTCATGTCACGATATCGCGCTATATTTATCTTATTTATAGCAAATACTTGTTCGCGACACCCTTTGAGTTTATTGTCAAAATGTGTCAAAAAATAAGCTATCTTGACAAAAATTGTCAGATTTGTACACAGATGTCTATAGACATCTGTGGATTTTTAGTGATTTTTAGCGACCTTTCTTGTTTCTTGTTTCAAGCTCACGAATATTTCAAAAAACGCGCTTTGAAAAATGATAAAAGAATTTCCTACTTCCGATTTAGGCTGCATCCCCATGGTTGCGTTCCAAAATTCACTCTGGGTAAAAATCTATAGTTTACGTCACGCACACTATAGCATTTTAGTTAACTAGAGCATAGAGTGAATTTTGGAACGCACCCCATGAGAGAAAGCAATAGCAGCCACGGATAGCAACTTTGATATATGCATCAGAGAGAAACCTGAGTGACTCGGCACTCGGCGAGACGCGAGGAGTGATACCCGAAATGCAAGCATGGCATCGTACGGCCAGAGAAACCTCTGATGCAGTTTTCTCTCTGTCATTATACTGCCTCCTGAATTCCCTATACTGCGTACGCAGACGCACTCTGATTGCTCCTGGAGTATATATAACCTAATTGCACCTAATTGTAAATTGACGTGCGAATGAGAAAATCGCAGCAGATCGCAACTCGCAACGATAACGCGTCGAAGAGAGATAAGCAAAGGTAAATTTTGCTGTCGACGTATTATCTCGATAATATAAGATTTCGATCGTCTGCGAGTAATACGCGTCGGATCTGCATACTATTTTGAGGCACATTATTTTGTCTTTTCTTGTGCTCTCACAAAACTTTTTATCGGCAATACAAAGTACAGAGCAACGTGTTGCTCATCGTTCGCAGTGTCATTCCAGACGTTTCAAAACGCAATGTTACGTGTGACCTCCTAAAAAGGCGAAATATGGACTGGGAAGGCAGGACATTGTAAGGATTCCGTACAGATTTCGACGCGAGAGCGAGTGAAGAGGAGAACGTGTGCCAATAATACAAGACAACGCGACGTGTAACGTAGGAAAAGATGTTTCTACAACAGTGGATGCATATACGACACAACATCGACATACCATGGAAGACCTTTGTCAGGGAGTCACCTGGTATACAGGACAAATCTCCAGAGAGGTGCATTCATCAGTTGGCTTTCCAGGGAAACGAAGCAAAGGCTGCCTATGAAGAAATTGTTCACCAAATTAGTAATAGCAATACTCCACCGGCAAGACTGAGGCATTTAAGATCAAGAATCACTGGTAGCCAAGGTAACTCGGGCACGAATTCTGCTTCTATTGTACAATCAAAGATGATTACACTTTCTGACGACATTCTGGCAAAAGTCACGGTCAACACGTTATTAAAAGCAGTGGAGCAAAAGGACTTGAAATTCTTGCAAAAACATATGACGACAGAAAATGTGAATGTGTCGGATGACTTTGGTTGGACTCCATTAATGTCCGCCGCTTATTGCGGTCATTTGGAGATTGTGCAATTCTTGTTGAATCTCGGGGCTAACAAAAGAACTAGAGATAAGTCTGGTCTCACCGCAGCCCAGTTAGCTTTAAAAAGAAATTATTTGAGTATAGTTGCCTTGCTGAAGAAGAAATCTGACTCGATAAGCGGTATCGATCAGTTGTCCGCAAATATAAATCCAAATGTAAATAATATAAATGCTTTATCAGCGAGATCAATGCCTATAGAATCTTCGATGGAGCACAATAAAGACATTGTTATAGAAGAGAATACACGACTCAAGCAGAATACGGCGTTTTACTGCGAAATCTGTAAGACAACTTTTCAAGAAACGATGCTGCAAAAACACGAAAGTTCTACCCTACACATCTTCAACACAAAGCCGAAACTGAAAAACGCAATGTATGGAATATCGAGACAAAATAAAGGATACAGAATGCTTTTGAATACAGGATGGGATGAAGAGGCTGGTCTCGGTCCTTCTGGGAAAGGAATAAAATATCCAATCAAAACGTGTTTGAAAATGGATCGCAAAGGATTGGGACAGTTGCCTGAAAATGAATATAAGATTACTCATTTTAAATCGGGCGATACAACTGCCGTTAACAACTCTAAAGTACCCAAGCAGAAACCTTTGAAAAAAAGAGACAGGGAAAGGTTACTTCACAGAGAGGCCAGGAAAGAACGAGCACTGCGTATAGCGTTGTCCTAAAATAAATATAAAATAATTCTAGAAATTTAAATGTGATATTTGTTTCAAAATTGAACGCAATGAAAATAACTTTTACTGTTTTTATATACTTACGCTTGTAAGTTTATACTCCATCTTTCTTTATCATAAAACAACTTATATATTAATACCGTTTTCTATATACTTTTTAATAATGTTACTAATGCAATTTTTTATCTCTAATTATGTTAATAAAATTCTGAAAAATATACACAGTTTATTTCACTAAAATATAACAGAAAAATGCGAGCCTTTTGTGAACCATATATAAGGTATATGTATAAATAAGAAATAATACATAAATTTTTACTTTGTTACAGATGGCAAATGAGCATCAAAAGTTATTGCAACATTTAGAAACAGTTGAAAATAAAGCTAGCGAAATTCTCACTGATCGTGAGGAAATAATCGCTCTAGATAAGAGAAGAAACTATAATCGTGTTGGAATGAGAACACTTCAAAAACAGGGGCATCAAAAAATATGGATAACAGTGGGACCGTTGCTCTTAAAGATGCCATCTAAAGCAGCTGAAGAACTGCTTGAAAAAGGTAATTTCAAACAAGAGCAGGACGAGATATTCATAAAGTATTCTATAATTTTTGTGTTCTATATTACGGTTGTATTATGTTACAGATCAGAGAGAATGTGATACTGCCATTAATAAGCTAAGGAGCGACTTAAGGATAAAAGTAAATGAATTACGTGATTTAGAGTTGACTCCACCAGTACCTGGATTAATGTTAAAACCTATGTCTCACAAAGAGATGGGTGCAATCGGACAAATTTTAGGTCGAACTGTCTAATATTTAATAAAATTTCTTTATTCAGAAGTATAAGTAGAATGAGAATAAATACATGAACTTAAAATATTTAAATATTTAAGTTTAATTACTTAGTTAAGTTTAATTCTAAACTTTTGAATATAATGCAAATTAATTACCATTATATCTAAAAAAATTATTATTCTTTTATTTATTATCCTATATTATTTTCAAACTAATAAGTTATTCGTCATTTCAGAAAATGAGTAAAATAATTTGGTTTTTTTTCAAGATTTTCAATTTTATGATTCACTTATTATTAGATCAACATATATTATATTAATCTACGTTGATGTGATAATATTACTTAATTAATATTAATATTAATAAATGTCAGTTATAAACAAAAAATTAAAAAACTTAAAAAAAGTCATAATATATCAAATACGTTGTGCGTTAATGTCTAACGCATTGTCTAACATTTCTCTTACACTCGTATATGTGTGATATCTTTTTCTATATGAAAAATATCTAAAATTCTATGTTCACTGGGCACGCCTGAGTTCCTCTGCTTTATCAACAAACCACGACTTTAAGAAGACATACATTTCGAATTGTTATCGGGAGCTTTTTCATCGTAAATTATAAAATCCTTGGATGGCTTCCAATGAAATTTTATACGTGCATTTATTTATGATCCTTAGTGACAATACTTTTGACCACAATCTCTTTGTCTAGGAAAATTTTCAAGAACCCTTTGCACTTTTTCGTGTCACAGTAAAACTGCAGTAAGTAATTTCATATTAATAGTATATGCTTAAACTTCGTTATACAATTTTTTTTACATTTTAATTATTTAATACATTTGGAAAGCTTAAGCAGATCATCCATGGAATATTCCTTTATCACTTTCACTATGTTAGTTGCATCCCTAAATCCAACTACAATTCTATTTGCATCCACCAAGTAATTCGTACTCCAGCACTTTGATACAATCCTAGGGGTGCTATGCATGTTTCTACTACGCATGCGAAACGTTTTCAATCCGATCCATTCAAAAGTTTTGCCAATAAGCGTATCCGTTATAGTCTGTTGCGAAGAAATGGCATTCATTCTTGCATCGTATAGTAACGAGTGATTGCCAAAGTTTGCTTTGAACATACAGTAAAACTCTTCGCACTTATTAAGGGGTACTGATGGATCTGGTTTATGTGACAGATGATCTAAAAAAACGTGTATAATTTAATTAGATTATATAAACAACGAGTAATAACTGCATTTTGTTTGCTATACATATGTCTGAAGTAAAAGCGATACATGATCAAATTCGTATATACGTATTTTAATATGAAATACCTGCTACTATGTATTGCTGAAATTTATTTGTTCCTGCAGAAATTTGTTTGTCTGACACTGTTGCATTGTCTTGACCACAATCTCTTTCATCTGAATGAAATTCGCATTGTACCACGGTATTTATACTGGCACAAATAATCCATTCGTCACTTTTTCCATATGGGCTACATAATATATTTTTCTTAGTGTCCCACGAGAATCTAATTAATAATATCTTTATATATCTGATTATATTATTTATAACAATTAAAATATACACTATTTTTTTAGAATTTTGTAGAATATAATATTCATAATAATAATCGTGAATATATAGGTATATAACGATAGCGCACAGAGAGCAACAAGGTGTTCGCGTTAAATTATTTTAATTTTTAATTTTTAATAGATATTTTCCAACCATAATAACGCGCCGACTAATTGTCAGACTTGCAACACAGCTGTGATTGGAGTAAAATCGCCTCCCTCCCCCTAATTAAATCATATATTAATATTAATAATAATACAAGATTTTCCATATTTAAATAATAATAGTCGTGCAAGTTTTAAATGATAATGAGTTATCAATACGTACCAACGTTCTTCCTGTAATAATGGCCTTTCAATTCGATGAACATTATCACAAATCCATCTTAATATATTTTCCAATCTGATATGCGAAGTAGGCTTGTGATGGGCAGACGTACAATTTATATTGAGATCGAAATTTACATTGTCAAGATCCGAAGGAGGAATATAATATTTTAATATTCGATTTTACTGTGACGACGCTGTGTGTCGATTTCCGCTGATGAAGCAGAGAGCAGAGTTACTGGAAATTAGACATCAAGGGGAAATTTGAAACGGACAATACCAATATGTTTGTATACAATACAACTTTTTGTAGATATATGGAAATGGTACGTACACTGAGAAAAAAAATATTTTAATCAAAAAAAATATTTATTAGGTGGCTCCTAATAGCATATTTACTTACTTCAATTAAATAAAAATATCTAATTCTAAATAAATATGTGTAAAAAGTAAGTAAATATGCTATTAGAAGCCACCTAATTTTTTTGGATTAAAATATTTTTTTTCTCAGTGTACCTATACGATATATGTAGATAATCAATAGGGACATTTATTGGAAGCTATGTATATATAGATTAAACGTATTAGCGCAAAGATATATTGTAAACATCTTAACCGAATATGCAAGTACATATTCTTATAGTTATTAAGTAATAACTAAGCACACGCTAAAATGTTCCATATATCGTTTATATATATATATGCTCTACATTTAACTCTTTTAAATTTATGACAGTCCTTTTATATATTTATAATATATTATATATTAAGCTGTGCGAAGAAGTGTTTGATTCCAAACTGGGAATATAAAATCGGTTCAGAAAGATAAATAATTTAATAATGTATTTATTTATCTGTCTGTATATTATATCTATGACTTTATATACACATGAGATATATTTAATTTTAAAATACTTTCCCGTCAACACTTAATTGATTTTTTATATCGATCTTAGCGATTTTGAGCGATTGCAACAATGATTTTTAACTGGAAAATATATCTAATTTTATTAATACATGTGGGGTGGGGTGACATATTTATAGAGATTTATTAAAAATTTTTCCTTTTTAAATGAAATAACTATACGTCTCCCAACGGAAAACTGTTACATCGATTTCTAAAACTAAATTTGATCAGATTCGAGGTTGTTGAACAATAATTTTGTTACCTAGCTTTACATTCAATGTACTACAATTTACTTTAAAATTACTATTAATATTTGGATGAATTTGTTGCGTAATAAATTTTAACTGTATATCGGCGATGATACCAAAGTGTTTATTTTCGTTATTATATGTTATTCAAAATTTATTAAATTTATTTTATTGATGTATTCTAATTTCCGTTTGAAGATCTCAGGGTGACTTAAAATAAATTCTATGATAACTATACCAATTAATCGATAATTAAGTTATCAAGTAATAGCTGTATTATTTTGTCAATCTAAATAGAACTGTTAATTCTACATATAATTAAAGAAAAAGATTAAATTGGGAACAAGATTAGTTAAGAAATAAAGATAGTAAAATTCTCACTGATCGCAAGGAAATAATTTCGCTCTAGATAAGGGAAGAACGATGATTGTGTTGGAATGAGAGCACTTTAAAAACAGGTTCATTAAAAAATATGGATAACAGTGGGATCGCCGGCTATAAATATGCCATCTTAAAGCAGCTGAAGAACTGCTTGAAAAAGGTAATTTTAAAGGCCTGGATAAGAAATTGATTTATATTCTGGAATTTTTGTTCTATATTATTATTGTTATTATTATGTTACAGATCAAAGAAAATGTACTGCCATTAATAAAAGCTAAGGAGCGACTTGCAGATAAAAATAAATGTATTACGTGATTTAGGGTTAACTCGATTGGTACTCGGATTATAATGTTCGAACCCATGTCTCGCAAAAAAATGGATGCAATTGGACAATATTTAGGTCGAAGTGTCTAATATTTAATAAAGTTCCTTTGTTTAGAAATATAATTAGAATGAGAGTAAATATATGAGCTGAAAATATTCAAGTTTAATTACTCAATTAAATGTTAATTGTTTAAATCTATACAAAACTTTTGAATATAATGTAAACTTATTACACTTTTCAACAAAAACAAAAAAATGCACAAGACTGAGAATAATTGTTTTAATTATTTTTTTGGACGCTGAATACGATTCTGTTTACCAAACTGCTCTATCATGTCACAATTTTGAGAAATTTGCAGTCAAGTTGCAAAAAAGGACAATTTTACTATAAGACTTGATACCCGCCACAAGACTACGATTATTTTTAGTCTTGTGCTCGAAACAAAGTAACTTTTTGTTGAACAGTGTTATCAGTATATCTAAAAAATTATCTCAAATTATCATTTTTACATGCATCTATCTCAAAATAACCAATAAGTCCTATTCGTCACTTCAAAAAATGAAGACTAAAGATAATTTGTTTTTCTTTTAAGGTTTTAAATTTTATAATTGGTTCAATTTTGATTCACTTACAATTAGATCAACGTATACTATATTAATCTACGTTGATATGATTATATTATAAATGCCAGTTACAAATTAAAAACTTAAAAGAAAAAGTTATAATTTGTGCGTTAATGTACGCATCGTCTAACACGTCCCTACTGGAAATTTCCATAAAAAAACAATCAAATGCGAATCATTTTATTCATATTTTTGCGATTTAATAAGCATGTACTTATCTGATGATATTCCAGAAATTCAGATCAAAATGTTATATGTTTATATACGCAATATATCCGCTTGTGCAAGTTAAAAACTTATCGAACTTTATCGTAATTTATTAGCATATATGCGCTTGTCTGTATATACGGATGTCAAATTTGTACGTATTTAAAAGCACAGAAAATATATGTACGTATGTATTTGCAATTTCCAATAAAATTTTTATCCGCATTTGTATATCTGTAGATACGGATAGATACGCCGCGGATAAGAATTTTGTTCGCATTATTTGTGAGGAATTACCGCGATTTCAAAAGTACATAGTAAACGGACAAGTTCCTTTATACCGCGCATTTGTTAGAAATTTCCGGTAGGGATCTTTTACACTTGTGTATATATATGTGTAATATCTCTTTCCATATGAAAACTATCTAAACTTCTATCTTTGCTGGGTACGCCTGTATTCCTCTGCTTTAGCAACAAACCACGGCTTTAAAAAGAGATACATTTCGTTATTGGGAGCTTCTTCAGTCAACTCTAGAAGAAAAACCTCCTTGTTCGTCTCCTTGACTGGTTGCCGATGAAATTTATATATGCATTTATTATAATCTTTAGTGACGGACTGTTTGATTGTCTTGAGCACCACAGTCAAGTATGTTTTGCATAGTTCCACATCACAGTAAGGCTGCAATAATTTCGCATTAATACTACGCGCGTACTCCTTAAACTTTGTTATACAAGTTTTTTAATATAATTGTTTATTTATACCTTTGAGAGCCTTAACAGATCAGCCATAGAATACTCCTTTATCACTTTCACTGTGTTAGTTGCGTCCCTAAATCCAACTACAATTCTGTTTGCATTCGCCAAGAAATTCGTACTCCAGCACTTTGATATAATGCCAGGTGTGCTACGCATGTGTCTAATACGCATTTGAAACATCTTCAATCCGATCGATTCAAAAGGTTTGCCAATAAGTGTATCCGTTATAAGCTGTTGTGAAGAAATAGCATCTATTTTTGCATCGTATAACAACGAAATACCGGCAAAGTTCGCTTTAAACATACAGTGAAATTCTTCGCTTTCATTAAGCGGTACTGATGAATCTGGTTCATGTAACGGATGATCTAAAAAAAATATGTATAATTTAAATAAATTAATTATATATATTCAACAATCCATTATTTTGCTTGCTAAATATATATCTAAAATGAAAGTGACAAATGATCAAATTTTCATATACGTATTTTAATATGAAATACCTGCTACTATATATTGCTGAAATTTATTTATTTTTGAAGAAATTTGATTTTCTACCACTGCATTGTCTTGACCACGTTCTCTTGCATCTGGACAAAATTCGCATAAATATATTGTACCACGGTATTTACTAGCGCAAATAATCCATTCGTCACTCATCTTTGCATATGGCTCACATAATAGTTTTCTTATTATCCCACGAGAACAAATGAAATCGATATCCAACCTAATTATAATATTATCTTTGATTATGTAAAAATAATTACTAACATATTTTATGAGTTATTATTACTACTATATTTTATATATTGATAATATAAATTAAAATAGCAAAAATAACTTTTTTGTGTATAACGTGTATAAAATATATGCTATCTACATATGGAATTTTGTAGAAAACATTATATATTTAAATAATATACCTATACATAAATAAATAATATAATCGATTTATCAACGTACCAACGTTCTTCATCCTGTTCTTGTTCTGATAATGGCCTCTCAATTCGATGAAAATTATCCCAAATCCACCTTAATATATTTTCGAATCTGATATACGAAGTAGGCTTGTCACGGGCAGACGTACAATTTATATTGAGATCGAAATTTACATTGTCAGGATCCAAAGGAGGAATATAATATTTTAGTTGCGATAAATCAGCACGATATTGCAAATCACTATCGATACTAAAATGTCCGATCAATTCCGTCGTTACATGAACTGAACCAGCACGTGGATCAATAACTATTATTGTCTTTCTCATGGCTCCTTTTATTATCTCCGCAATAGCACAAAATCTCGTTTTAGAATCTATAAGAGCTGAATATTCGATTTTTACTGTGACGATGCTGCGTGTGTTGTTTCCGCTGATGAAGGAGATATATTAGACATCAAGAGGAATTTGAGACAAACAATACCCAGTATGTATACAATTTTTTGTAGATGTATGGAAATGGTACCTGATACGATAAATAAACAATAACATTGGAAGCTATGAGAGAGAGATGTACAAACATATATATATATTAGCGCAAAAATATATTATAATATATACCTTGACCGATAAAATACATATCTGCTTACTTATTATTAATTAATAACTAAGCATATTGTGCTCTAATAATGTTTCATCGCTTATGTGCTCTATACATTCAATTCTTTTAAATTTATGACAGTCTTTTTACGTACGTATTATATAATTAGATTATTACACTATTATTAGGCTGTACGAAAAGTATTTGATTCCAAACTGGGGCACGTAAAATTGGTTCAGAAAGTTGAATTACAGATTGTTTTAGATTATTTATTCATCTATTTATCTATCTATGAATTTATATATATATGAGATGTATTTTAATGCTTCTTCGTCAACTTAATCGCTTTTTGAATAGTAATCCTAGCGATTTTGAGTTACGACACATCTTTTGCGCGTGCTATCTGGGATTACAACAATGATTTAACCTAGAACACATCAAATTTTGTTAATACACATGGATGAGGTGATATATGTTTATAGAAACTCATTTGAAAATTTTCCTTTTTAAATGACATATAACGTCTCCCGACGGCACTGTTAGGTCGATTCCTAAAACTAAATTTGATCAGATTCGATGTTGCTAAACAATAATAATTTTGTTACCTTAACAAAATCAATACATAATCTTCTTTAAAATTACTATTAATATTTGGATCAAATTGTTCTGCAGTAATTTTTAACGCTATTGGCGATGGTACAAATTTAAATGTTTATTTTTGCATCATTATTATGTTATTTGCAAAAGTTATTAAATTTATTTTATTGATATATTCTAATTTCCGTTTGAAGATCATTAGCTCGGGGGGACTCTTAAAATAAATTCTATGACTGACTAACATGCAAAATCAGTAATTAAGCTATCAAGTAATAGCTATTATTATTTTGTCAATCTGAATAGAATTATTAATTCTATAATTAAAAAAAAAGATTAAATTAGGAACAAGAGATTAGTTATAAGAAATAACAAATAAAGATAGTAAAATTCTTATTGATCGCAAGGAAAATCGCTCTAAATAAGAGAAGAAACGATAATCGTGTTAAAATGAGAGCTTTAAAAACAGGTGCATTAAAAAATATGGATAACAATAAGATCGCCGTCTATATAAGATGCCATCTAAAGCTGAAGAACTGCTTGAAGAAGGTAATTTCACAAGTCTGGACAAGAAATTTATTTATATTCCGTAATTTCTATTCTGTAATTTTATATTCTGTAATTTTCTATATTATTGTTATGTTACATCATAGTTGTGTTCTGTGTTGTTGTTATTATTGTTACAGTGTTACAGATCAGAGAGAATGTAATATTGCCATTTTAATAAGCTAAGGAGCGACTTACAGATAAAAATAAATGCATTACGTGATTTAATTAGAGTTAACTCCACCAGTACCTGGATTATAATGTTCTAATCCATGTCGCGCAAAGAAATGGATGTAATCGGATAATATTTAGGTCAAAGTATCTAAATATTTAATAAAATTCCTTCGTTCAGAAATATAATTAGAATGAGAGTAAATATATATAAGCTTAAAATATTTAAGTTTAATTACAATTAAGTTTAATTCTATACAAAACTTTTGAATATAATGTAAAATTATTACATTTCTCAACAAAAAAATGTACAAGACTGAGAATAATCGTTTCACCTATTTTTTTTTGGACGCTGAATACGCGATTCTGTTTACCACTTACTGTTTATTACTGCTCTATCACGTCACAATTTTGAGAAATTTGCAGTTAAGTTGCAAAAAAGGACAATTTTATTATAAGATTTGATATCCGCCAAAAGACTACGATTATTGTCGGTCTTGTGCTCGAAACAAAGTAACTTTTTGTTGAACAGTGTTATCAGTATATCTAAAAAATTATTATCTCAAATTATCATTTCTACATGCATCTATCTCAAAATAACCAATAAGTCCTATTCGTCACTTCAAAAAATGAAGACTAAAGATAATTTGTTTTTCTTTTAAGGTTTTCAATTTTGTAATTGATTCAATTTTGATTCACTTACAATTAGATCAACGTATACTATATTAATCTACGTTGATATGATTATATTATAAATGCCAATTACAAATTAAAAACTTAAAAGAAATAGTCATAATTTATGCGTTAATGTACGCATTGTCTAACACGTCCCTACCGGAATTTTCCATAAAAAAACAATCAAATGCGGATCATTTTATCATATTTTTACGATTTAATAAGCATGTACTTATCTGATGATATCCCAGAAATTCAGATCAAAATGTTATATGTTTATATATATATGTTTATATATGTTTATATATATACGCAATATATCCGCTTATGCAAGTTAAAAACTTATCGAACTTTATCGTAATTTATTAGCATATATGCGTTTGTCTGTATATACGGATGTCAAATTTGTACGTATTTAAAAGCACAGAAAATATATGTACGTATGTATTTGTAATTTCCAATAAAATTTTTATCCGCATTTGTATATCTGTAGATACGGATATAGATACGCCGCGGATAAGAATTTTGTTCGCATTATTTGTGAGGAATTACCGCGATTTCAAAAGTACATAGTAAACGGACAAGTTTCTTTTATACCGCGCATTTGTTAGAAATTTCTGGTAGGGATCTCTTACACTTTTGTATATGTGTACTCTTTCTATTATATGAAAAATATCTAAAAGTCTGTTTGCTGGTCACGCCTGTATTTCTCTGATTCAGCAACAAACCACGGCTTTAAAAAGAGATACATTTCGTTATTAGGAGCTTCTTTAGTAAACTTTAGCTTTCCTTTGGGTGACTGCCGCCATTTATATATGCATTTATTATAATCTTCAGTAATATAGTTTTTGATGGACTTAAGCACCGCAGTCAAGTACGCTTTGCATAGTTCCACCTCACAGGGAGGCTGCAATAATTTCACATTAATACTACGTCCTTAAACTTTGTTATACAAGTTATTTAACATAATTATTTATATATACCTTTGAGAGCCTTAACAGATCAGCCATAGAATATTCCTTTATCTCTTTCACTGTGTTAGTTGCGTCCCTAAATCCAACTACAATTCTGTTTGTATTCGCCAAGAAATTCGTACTCCAACATTTTATTACAGTGGAACGTGTGCAACCCGAGTGTTTCTTTGGCATAAGAAGCGTCTTCAATCCGATCGATTCAAAAGGTTTGCCAATAAGTGTATCCGTTATAGGTTGTCGTGAAGAAATAGCATCTATTTTTGCACCGTATAATAATGAAACATTGCTAAAGTTTGCTTTAAACATACAGTGAAATTCTCCGCATTCATTAACCGGTACTGATGATGAATCTGGTTCATGTAACGGATGATCTAATAAAAAAATATGTATAATTTAAATAAATTAATTATATTAATACAACAAGTAATTCATTATTTTATTTGCTAAATATATATATATATATATATATATATATATATATATATATATATCTAAAGTAAAAGACAAATGATCAAATTTTCATATCCGTATTTTAATATGAAATACCTGCTACTATGTATTGCTGAAATTTATTTGTTCCTGTAGAAATTTGTTTGTCTGACACTGTTGCATTGTCTTGACCACGTTCTCTTTCATCTGGACGAAATTCGCATAAATATATTGTACCACGGTATTTACTAGCACAAATAATCCATTCGTCACTTTTTACATCTGGCCGACACATCAGTTTTGTTATTACCCCACGAGAACAAATGAAATCGATGTCCAACCTAATTAATATTATCTCTGATTATATAAAAATAATTACGAATATATTTATAAATTATTATTACGAGTATATTTTATATAGATATTGATAATATAAATTAAAATAGCAAAAGTAACTTTTTTGTGTATAACGTGTATAAAATATATGCTATCTACATATAGAATTTTGTAGAATACATTATATATTTAAATAATATATACATAAATAAATGATCGATTTATCAACGTACCAACGTTCTTCATCCTGTTCTGATAATGGTCTCGCGATTCGATGAAAATTAACGCTAATCCACTTTAATATATTTTCCAATATGATATGCGAAGGAGGCTTGTGACGGGCAGACGTACAATTTATATTGAGATCGAAATTTACATTTTTAGGATTCGAAGGAGGAATATAATATTTTAGTTGCGATAAATCAGCACGATATTGCAAATCACTATCGATACTAAAATGTCCGATCAATTCCGTCGTTACATGAACTGGATTTGCACGTGTATCAATTTCTCTCCTGCTTGCCATAGCTCGAATCCTTTTATTATCTCCGCAATAGCACAAAATCTCGTTTTAGAACTTATAAGAGCTGAATACTCGATTTTTACTGTGACGATGCTGCGTGTTGTTTCCGCTGATGAAGGAGAGTTACTGATGGAAATATATAGACATCAAGGAGAAATTTGAAACGGATAATACCAATATGTTTGTATACAATATAACTTTTTGTAGATATATGGAAATGGTACATACCTATACGATATAGATAAAACAATAGGAACATTGGAAGCTATAATATGTATACATACATTAAACGTATTAGCACAAAAATATGTTATAAACATCTAAACCGAATATGTAAGTATACATATTCTTATATAGTTATTAAGTTAATAACTAAGCACTCGCTAATGTTCCGTATATCGTTTATAAGCTCTAACACTCAACTCTTTTAAATTTATAAGTTCTTTTATATATTTAATGTATATTAAGCTGTGCAAAAAAGTGTTCGATTCTAAACTGGGAATATAAAATCGGTTCAGAAAGATAAATAATAATTTAATTATATCTATTTATTTATCCATCTGTATCTATAATTTTGTATACATGAGATGTATTTAATTTTAAAATACTTTCCCGTCAACACATAATCGATTTTTTATATCGATTCTAGCGATTTTGAGCGATTGCAACAATGATTTTAGTTTAGATCAAATACATCTAATTTGATTAATACATATGGGTGGGGTGACATTTATAGAGATTTATTAAAAATTGTTCCTTTTTAAATGACATGACTATACGTCTCTTGACGGCAAACTGTTAGATCATTTCTAAAACTTTTGATCAGATTCGAGGTTGTTGAACAATAAGTTTGTTACAATCAACGTACTACAATCTTCTTTAAAATTATATACTATTAATATTATTGGATGAATTCGTTACGCAGTAATTTTTAACGCTGTAACTGTATATTGGTGATGGTATCAAAGTGTTTATTTTTGCGTTGTTATATTACGTTATTCGCAAAATTTATTAAATTCACTTCATTGATATATTCTAATTTCAGTTGGAAGATTATCACTATCAGCTCAGTATGACTTGAACCAAATTCTGATTAATTGTGAAATATGGTTAACATGGATAACAGTGGGATACCACTGCTCTGAAATATACCATCTAAAGCAGCTGAAGAACAGCTTGAATAACTTCAAACAAAAAAAATTGACGGAGTAAGAAATTCTTATACCTTTTACAATTTTAGTGCTCTATTATTATTGTATTAAAATGGGTAAAGGTAAATGAATTATGATTTAAAGTTGACTTCACCGCGCAGCATCTGGGATTAATATTAGAACTTATGTCGGAAAGTGATAGATGCAATCAGATAAATTCTAGGTTGAAGTGTCTGATATTTAACAAAGATTTTATTCAGCAACATGATTATAATTAGAATAAGTATATAAACTTAAGGTAGAAGACATTAGACGATCGTCGAGCAGTATTCGATCTTTCGAAAAATAAAATATCTTTCAAAGTCAAGAGAAGATGAATGGAACTAAAAAATATTTATAAAAAGGTTTGTATATATTACTGAGTTTTCTATTTAACATACTATATACCCCTTAACAATATAATTTTCTCGCTTATTTCGTGAAATTACTTTGAGTGGTGGTTGAGACCCTGCAAAGCAAAGATATTGACATGAGTCACCTGATCTTTAATACGCCACGAACGCACGATCAAATGCCTGATCTTGAAAATAGGATATAAATATTCCGTGAAAAGTATGTAATGGAAGTATATGTAATGTACATACAAGCGATTGCATGTTGATAGCTAAGCATCACGTACTGTTGTTTCTTTGATACTATAGGTCAATAGATTGACAGTCATTGGTACAATTAGTAAAATTCAAAAAATTGCACGAAAGATTTGCTTTCTGGCAAATAAGAATTATTAAAATTACCAAATATATGTATTATAGATGTATATTATTGTACAGTTCTTAGCCAACGTGCCTACGCTATAACTTTTATCATATAAACTTAATAATATAAAGTAAAATAATGGAATTGTATGTTATTACACTTCACAAGCAGAGTATTAAACATTTCTATATAAATACAAATATTTATATAGAATACTCTTTGTAAACAGATGCGTGTACATGGCACTTTTTGTACCATTTTTTGAAGTAAAACTTCTTTAGGCACGGTAGTGAGTTCGATTCGCGACACGAAAAAGTGTAACGGAAGTGAAACTTCTTTGGTACGGTAGTAAGTTCGATTGTGCGACACGGGAAGTGTACCGAAAATTCGACCAATAGGCGTACGAAATGAAACTTCTTTGGTACGGTAGTAAGTTCGATTGTGCGACACGAAAAGTGTAACGAAAATTTGACTAATAGGCGTACGACGTTGGCGAGACGGTTCTTCTTCTGGCACGGTAGTAAGTTCGATTATGCGACACGAAAAGTGTAATAAAAATTTTCGACCAATTGGCGTACGAAATGAAACTTCTTTAATTGGTACGGTAGTAAGTTTGATTGTGCAACACGAAAAAACGTCACGAAATAGTGTCACGAAAATTCGACCAACAGGCGTACAAAGTGAAACTCCTTTTGGATCGGTAAGTAAATTCGATTTTGCGACTCGAAAACGCGTCACGAAAATTCGATCAGGCGTACGGCACTGGCGAGACGGATATAGTGAGAACTGCGTGTAACACTACATTTTCGAGTTGCGGGCGGCTTGGAGTGACTAATTCCGTTGCATTGTTTTTGTATTAATTTCAGAAAAGTTATGGCAAAGCCTTGCCTTCAGAAGTTTCACTTCTAACGCGCGTGGCGACCACACGCATGATTTTTTTTTTTAAAGTAAGTTTTTATAGATAAATTAATCATCCTTATACGTAAAAATTTATGTCACACTTTTCTTTATGTAAAAATTATTATTAAAATATTTCTCACATGTAAATCTACTTCAAAAAACTAATAAATCATGTTCGTTACTTAAGAGAATAAAAAGTAAAATAATATGTTTTTCTTTTAAAACTTTTTAATTTCGCTGGTTACTTACACGTAAGATCAATGTACACACTAATATATTATATCATATATATTATATCAGAATACATTGATACTGTACTATAAATGCCACAAATACCTATAAATGGTGACTCAAACAGATTAAAAAGATTATAAAGCTAAAAAGAAAAAGTTACATAAAATATAAAATACTTGATGCATTTTACGCGTTGTACATATTTAACATATATGTTTTACATTTGTATTTATATTTCTATATATAATATCTTTGGTGTATGAAAAATATTTCTTAGATTTCTGTATTTACTGAATTTACACGCCTGTATTCCTCTGCTTTATCAACAAACCACGGTTTTAAGAAGAAATAAATTTCGTTATCAGGAGCTTCTTCACTATAATTTATAATAACATTCTTAGCAGATGTCTTCCAGTGAAATTTGTACATGCATTCATTATGATCCTTAGTGACAATTCTTTTCATATTGTCTAAAAATATGTTGCAGAATATTTTGCACTTGTTCATGTCACAAGACAGCTGCAGTATAATATAATTTCACATTAATATATCTTTAAGTTTCATGTCGTATAATTTTTTAAACAGAATTATTTACCTTTGAAAGCTTTGGCAGATCATGCGTAGGATATTCCTTGATCATTCTCACTGTGCTTCTTTCACTTTTTAATCCACATATAACTCTATTTATTTCCACCAAGTAGTTCTGACTCCACCATTCTAATACTACATGCCGAGGAATTTTTTCATTTATTATATTACCCATTGGAAACGTTTTCAACTCGATTATTTCAAAAGTTTTGCCAATAAGCGTATCTGTTATAGGCTGTTGCGAAGAAATACCATCTACTTCTGCTCCATATAATAAAGAATGATTGCCAAAGTTTGCTTTAAACATACAGTGAAATGCTTCGCACTCATTGAGAGGTACTGATAGATCTGGTTTATGTGATGGATGATCTAATAAAACATGTATAATTTAATTAGATTAATTAGATTAATTATATAAATTCAACAAGCAATCAATCTTATCTACTGTATATATGTATATATTATGAAATACCTGCTACCATATATTGCTCAAATTTAAATCCCCATGAAGAAACTTGTTTTTCTGACATTGTTTTGTTGACCCAACGATGTTCTTTTTCATCTGTATAAAATTCGCATAAATATATTGTACCACGGTATTTACTGGCACAAATAATCCATTCATCAAATGTCTTATATGGGCTATACAATATTGTTTTTATTGTCCCTCGAGAACTAATAAAATCGATATCCAACCTAATTAATGTTATCTCTGATTAGGTAAAAATAAGTACTAAAAGTAGATATATTGTTAATAATAATAAATAATAAATCTGCAAAAATAAACTGATGATTAAACATAATGTGTACAAAATGTACACGTTATCTACATATATAGAATTTTCTACGTAGAATATATAAATAGAATATTATATATATATATTTTAATGTCACGCAGTGACATTAAAAGTTTTATACTTAAATAATAACAATTTTTATCAACATACCAACGTTCTTCCTGTGCTGATAATGGCTTTTCAATTCGATGAAAATTATCGGCAATCCACCTCAAAATATTATCCAGTTTAATATACGAAGTAGGCTTGTGACGTGTAGACATATAATTTATGTTGAGATCGAAATTCACGTTGTCAGGATCCGAAGGGGGAATATAATACTTTAGTTGCGATAAATCGGCATGATATTGCGAATCACCATCGATACTAAAATATCCGATTAATTCCGTGCTTAAAGTTGGAACCGTGTGGCTCAAAAAATTTGCAAAATCAATCTTAAACATCGTGACTCCTTAATTATCTCTACGGTAAAAAGTACAAAATTTTGTTGTACAAGAACGAAAATGTTCACTCGTTCACATGACGATTCGCGATATACTGCTTGATATTTCCGCGATTTCCGCTGATAGCCACTCGCGGATATCACAAATCACAAGGTCTATTGCCTATACTTTTTATACGAATCTTTGCTTTCTCTTCTTTCTCCAACGCCCAATGTACTTCTCGTTCTTAAGTGCAGGTATTTTTGGGAATTCCAATCAACACGAACAGGAGAGAATGGGATAATCCCGAACGCCATTTTGGTACTTTCTACCAGTCTTGCCGCGCATCGCGCAAATCTAGGAATCTGTTTTTAGCTGAACTTCTTGCACAGTTCATCTTTTCTCTTTTTCTTTTCACGTTGGAGAAAAAAGAGAAAAGATGAACTGTGCAAGAAGTTCGGCTTAAATTGCTTAAAACGAACAGGAGATCGATTGAGTGGCGGGACATTGATCACATCGTCAATTGGCTGATTTAAAGTAAAAATATCTGATTGGCTGGTCCAGTGGAAAAACTCCAGGCACCGGGGGCTGTGAGTGGCTGTGGTCAAACGGGACGCTCGTGTTCCGTACCATGGAATGGAATCGCGCCGTTAGGGCCGGTCTCACAGTCTCCGATTAACGTGATTCTCCGATTAAACTCACTCTGCATCTCTTTCTAACTATCCCCCTAGAAAGAGACGAAGAGTGAGTTTAATCGGAGAATCACGTTAATCGGAGACTGTGAGACCGGCCCTTAGGCTGAGTTTCCACTGAGCGCATCACGCGTCGCGTCGTCACAAGTTAACCAATCAAAACATCCCATTTCATTACATTCTTGTGACGGGATCGAAATGGGATGTTTTGATTGGTTCAACTCGGACGACGCGATGCGTGACGCGCTCAGTGGAAACTCAGCCTTAAGACATTATACTGTGCCTTAACCTCTACGTCCTCTACCAATCAATCGAAAACAGGTAAACAAGGATCCGTTCATGTTCACGCTTGGTCGAGTCATATATCGTTCTGCAGAGAGCAATATATAAATTCGACAAATATGACAACACGAGAGATCTTGACCATTCAATTAGGCCATTATTCGAATTTTATTGGTGCACATTGGTGGAATCTACAGGTATCGATGGCTATATTTTGTTGATAAGTATTGACGTGTCTCTGTATCTAAAGATCATTGTAATACATCACAAGATAATCTTGTTTCGCAGGAGTCTAACTTCACATATGACCCGAAGAATCCGTCCGAGGTGAACCATAATGTACTGTACAAAGAAGGTGAAAACTCGCGAGTAAGTGTAATTGTGAAAATGAAGTTTGTTTTGAATATGTGTTGCTGCTTCTACAGATAGGCAGCAAAAATATTGCAACTATCTAAGATAATTTGTGTAGCAATTTTTTCCCCAAGCTAGAATTGCAAGAATTCTGGATTATATTTCAATTAATATGTGGTCAGAAATTTTATATCAGGCTTTATTCATTATACAGGTGTCACTTCCAATTTTCTTCAAATTGAAAGTACAGATTACTCTTAATATGTTTCACATAAGTTTCCAAATTTCTACGTAAAGCGAAATCCATCCCATATCGCCCTATACTTGTGGTGTGAAACGTGGTCTATTATTGCAAGATTCCACATGGATTTCTAACTTTCCATATCAAGCAAGGTCTACTCCACATTGCCCAGTGCTTGCAGTCCGAAACAAAAGTCTATCGTTGTACGGTTTGTGTGAAAAGTAGAAAATGTACAATAATAAACCTTGTTTTGCACTACAAGCACAAGGCGGTATGAAATGGACTCACTTTGCTGAAAAGTTGGAGATCCATGTGGAATAATTTTAATGTAATGAATTGTATACGAAATGAAACGAATTGTATATGAATAGAACCATTATCTCATCAACATATATTAGAAAGTCAAGGCCATTGGCGCTAACTCCAATTGGAAGTGACGCCCATATAAAGTATAAAACCCTTTTATATATATATTTTTTTTCCAAAGAGTTACTTTTTACGTATACAATTTAATTAAAAAGTAAAACAATGCCGAAACATTTTTCTCAAAAACATATTATTGCAGTAAATATAATAAAAAAAGGATAAAAGCAGTTTTTTTAATAAACAGCTTCAATAACTATATTTATGTATAAAATATGTAAATGTAAAAGAAATCAGTGATGAAAGCTATTCAGATTTTACTATATTTATATTTCTTAATAAATTGCTTTATATAATTATAAATAAATTGTTTGATTGTTTGAATTGAAATATTATAATTGAATGTTCGAAAAGTTATATTATAAATATATATACGTGTTCCCCGATATTATAAATTAGTAATTACTACTGCACAGTTGTGTTTCAGAAACAAGTTACGTTCACCCCGAGATTATTAGTAGCAGATTTAAAAGGGACGCTAGGCTACCTAAATGAGCAAGGTTCTTTATATGATACGAAACCTTCAGATAATCAACTGCTATGGGATAGTACAAAATTGGAAATTACTAGCGCCGAGCCTAGTCCTAAATCACCTTTTATTCAAAATTTAAATGAACTCGATAAAGCTGTAGATGCAGAAACCTACAACTTTGAAAGCGACGTGAAGTCATGGGTCGACTATCTTTTACCTCTGTTCCATCCGAGAACAGTACATAGTATCAAACAGTATTCACACAATTGTACGCAGCGACCATTCAATATATTCACGTATGGCCGCGATTTATGGGCTACAGAACAATTCTCCGACAATTTCGCGGACAGAATACGATCGTACGTAGAGGAGTGTGATTTAATGCAAGGATTTCAGGTAAAGATTTATACAGTATTGTACCTAATCTTTTTATTAATTATTAAAATAATTATATTGCTAATGTAATATTTCCAAAAATAGGTGCTTATGGATTCTGCAGATGGCTTTGCTGGTCTTGGAGCATCTTGCGTTCAGCATCTACGCGACGAATACGGAAAGAGTATCTTGGCATTTCCATGTCTTGACTTTAACAATGCCGAGCCCAGCGCGTCGGACTTGGTTAAAGTTGTCAATACAGCATTATGTTGGCAACATATCGGAGAGGATTCGTCGCTTTACAGTCCCCTTTCCTGTGGACAAGTCGGTTGGCCATTCGCGGCCGATTCACGTAAATTTGAGAACATAACGTACAGTCCGGAACTAAGATATCACAGCAGCGCGATATTGGCAACCGCTCTAGACACCGTGAGCTTAAGATATAGAACCAAGAAGTATTCGGGCGCCAGCTTATCCGATTTATGTGCCGATCTGAACAAGCTGGGTCGTAAAGCCGCGGCGACTAGCCTGAGTCTGCCGTTTCCTATGAAGATGAAAATGGATTTAATAGACGTACTGGATGGATTCGAGGGATCTCTATGGACAAGCCTGACACCGAGCTGCGATATACCGATGGATAATAATATGCAAAGTATAGCGTTACGAGGAATTCCCGAAGACAGAATAAAGCGACCCGTTCATGAAGCCACCAAACAAATATCCAAACCTGCATACAAGTGCTCCAGCGTGCACGAAATGATGACGCTGTATCTGGCGTGTACGTGTCACGCGTCGGCCACGTATTTATGCAACATTGAAGCACCACTAAAAATTTCCTTACCATATCCAAAGATCTTCAATAATAACGTAACCGAGGATGGAAATATCGCCGATTGGCCCGTAGGAACCAGTGCGTCTTTTTTTTATTAGTACGAAACACAAATTAAGTAATAATAAGTAACAGCATTTGCTTTCTCTTTCAGATGTAAACTCTGTTGCGGTGATGGCTGGGATGCACAGCGGCAGTAATGTTGCAGCAATGTACGAATCTTTACTTGAGCAAACCAAAAGGATAAGAAATATCAAGAAATTCCATGCTTTTACGGATTCCGGACTTGAGGAAGACGAATTTATGGAATGTATTCATAATTTAGCTGATTGTAAAGAAGCGTATGAAGATCATTATGTCTAAAGTATTACTATATTGTAAATAAAACACATTGCTTGTGTAATTTCGATAATTCTAATATTTATTGCAATTTACGATTACATTTGCAATATTTCATTTTGTACAATAAAATCTTTTGTAGTAGATTTATAGAAACGCTTATAAGTTTAATCTGTACGATTAAGATTAAAATATAACATTCTTCTGCATTTGTATAAATACAATTAATTTAATTAATCATCTAGTACTGTACTTGAAAGTTGTACACCTATATATCGGCATTTTTTAAGTCTTAGTGACTTAATCAATAATTTCCATTTACCGATTGTATAATTTTCTTTACATATAAAAAGACCTAATTATAGAGGATTATTATCAGACAGCTCGCATGTTTAAATTAAGAGAAAATAATTTTTGCTGTACAATTAACAAGGTATATAAATAGGTCATAGTTGCTCGTAAATTTAAGATCAAAACGTCCTTGCTGATGGGAGTGGCGAGACACACCCTGGTTATTAGATTGCACGATTTCGTATCGAACATCAGTGATGTGAGAACTCAGTTCTCGCTGTTCTCTCGTAAATGTAACAGTCTTTCTTAATCCGGTTTAAACAGTTCTTCAATTTCTATGACAATTAATTATCTTCGCCTGTTTCTTTCTACGGAAAAATAATGGAAAAATTATCTGTTAAGTGATAATAATATTCCAGAATCCAACATTCGTAACAATATATACATATAAAAGAGTGATGGGAAATAAAGTGGCGACATTCACCGAAGAACAACTCGAAGATTATCAGGATTGCACCTTTTTCACACGCAAAGAAATCTTGAGGTAATATCCTTTTGATTGTATTATTGTTTTATTTTATTCTCGTTTCGTTCAAAACTTCCATTTTTTTCTAGAATATTTAAAAGATTTCGAGAAATAGGAGATCCTGGAATGATACCACGTACCATGACGCCGCAAGAGGCATCGTCTCTTCGTTTGCCCTTGTCGTATTTGGCGCGTATTCCTGAATTAAAGGTCTATTTCAAATTTTTAAGTAATTTTGAACAATAAAAATTCGATATAATAAGTTTCACATGTGTTGTAAAAAAAACTTTATGTGTATATACATTTCTATTCTTTAGAAAAATAGACTTTTACATAATTATTAATTTACATATAATTATTTAAATTTAAGTTTGTTATAATTATTTTAAACATTGTACTTACTGTAACTTTTATTATATATATATATATATATATATATATATATATATATGTATATAGATAAATCTATACGAATATTTTTACGCTTTTATTAGAGTATATATATATTTCACGTATTCTGCCGACTGCCTACTATAGATGAATATATCATTATACTGGATATTATAGATTTTTTTAAACTTAAATTATATATTTTAACGAGTATTCAATATTATAGTAATAGTTAAACTTATCTTTGTTTTAGCTAAAAATAAATATATATATATTTTTTTTTCCATTTTCTCGTGCTTTTGTTAAGGAGGAATTTTTTTTCTTTTTAGGAGAATCCATTTAGAGAACGGATCTCGGAAGTTTTTACGCAACGTCAGGATTCAGGACAATCAACGTCCCTCTCCGAAGGAATCTGTTTCGAGGAATTTCTCGAGATGTTGTCCGTGTTCTCTGAACAAGCACCGCGGGATTTGAAAGTCTTTTACGCCTTCAAAATTTACGGTACGGACCACCAGGTGAATCCAGACGGACGGACGAACGGACGGACGGACGGGCGGACGAGCGGATCGTGAGAGAGCCTGGAGGTCGACCTCGGCTGTACCTATAGTTGTTCCATGGGATGAGAAGTACATACGGCATCCAGACACGACATCCACGATGCACGAGAATATTTGCACGGAACAACCGATCGATTTTGCCGCGGCGCAACGTCATAATTATATAGTACCCTCGTGCGAGCGGGGTGTTTTTTTCTTTCACCGTAGATTACGCGTTTTTGTCACGTTACCCGTTGCCCCCCCCCCCTACCTCTCATAAATATTTTATGATTAGGCTTAAGTGAAAGAGAACGTTCTCCGATGCGAAGGTAGAATCACCGCGAGGTCCATTCAGCCTCTCGCTCGGACAATATTCCGACGATCGCTCATCTATTGCATCTATCAATTTGTAATCTTCCGCGAACAGATTTCGACGAGGACGGGGTGTTGGGTCTGGGTGATTTGGAGCGCACCTGTCGGCAGCTGACTCGAGGTGGGCTAAGTGCCGAAGAGGTGGCTACCGTGTGTCGAAAAGTTCTGGAGGAGAGCGACATAGACGGCGACGGAGCTCTGTCTTATCTCGAGTTCGAGCACGTTGTGACCAGATCCTCCGACTTCATGGCGACTTTCCACATAAGAATATAAATTGCACGATCCAAGTCACGTACAAAAGATATATGTACCGTAATATAATATCTTAAACGGTTACACGTACATACAATTGTCAATAACCTGGTAGCACAATACATTGGCAACATATTGGCTGAATATTGGGAATGTCTTGGCCAATATTTCCCAATGAAAAGCTAATATTGGTTATTAATAAAATGTAAATGCACTGCCAATATTAGCTCAAAAAGAGAGAACGTCTACTTTACAATATAATACCAATATAAGAAATTAGTTTTTAATACCTAACATAAAAATATTATTAGCCAATATTGTTGCAATAAAGTTGTGCTACTAAGGTAACCGAATCTTATTGTTAGTAAAGTAGGATTAATCAGCTAAATTATTTGTTGGCTTGATCAAGAGACTTGTTCGACGTGTGATGGGGAAATTAAATTAGAACAAAATAACGAATAATTACTTCCTTAAGAACGAAAGAGAGATAAACTTTCATGATATAGCTTCAAAATTATAATAGTCGACAAGTGAAGTGAAGTATAAAAAGGAGTCTGGGTAATAAAAAGAGAAGACTGGCGTGTGATTTGAAAATTGCACTGCGCAACAGAGGATTAATAAATACCTGAGAAATTATGAGCTCGAAAATGATCTCTCTTCCGTTTCATTTCAGTTCGCGCTTCATGCAACGTAATTAATGCCCATTTGCTCATTTTTGCTCTACTTTAATGAAGATTGCCGGCTCTTTAGCTGAGCCTTTCAATACGTCGCGTTTACGTCCATAGTCGTAGAGATTAGGAGACGAAGAAGGTACGCACGAAAGGTTGCCCGAGGCGGAAATGAACAGTAACGCCTAAATAATAACGCATCGCGAACAAACGCATCGGAGCCTATAACAGTTTCTTGACCCGTGATGTTCCGCACCACGTTAATTTATCGTCATAGTGCGAGGTAAATCGAGAGGAGATAATCTGCATAAACGCGTCTGCGGATCGCGGCGACGCGCCTATGGACCGTATAAGTGACGGAGTTAATATCCTCCACCATTAGTCGCCCACCGATTGCGGAAAAAGTATCGCTGCCTAAGCATCGTTGGGTCTTGCGAAGTATTCTTGATGCGTTGACGATGCACAAGCCGGAAAATCTTTCCCAGACAGCACTATATCAAAAAATCGGGATATCATTAAGACGTCTTTTAGACATTATATCAAAAATGCTGTCTGGACCGGGTTGTCCGCGGATTGCCGCGCCTTGGGGACGCGCGGAAGTTGGATGAAATTGTAATTAATGCAAACCCCTATACTCGGCCACCGCAAATTGGCAGCGCATCTGTGACACTCTCAAGCGCCGTCAGCATCCGAAGCTCTTAATGACGATGTTTGCTATTACCGACGTCCTGGATCCGTGAGACACGCTAACGATAGACGAAAATCGCCCGGGGATCCTTCTCGTGAAATACCGCGGATATATGAGACTTTCGCAAACTCACCGAGGTAATTATTAGCTCGATAGAGAGACGTTCGGCTGGGGCGCCGATGTATCGGGTGTATCAAAAGTCACACATTTTTCCACGACGCTCCCTAATCGATTTCTTTCCCGGAGGAAATACCGGTGGAATCTCGTTTTCCGTTGCATTTCCCCTCAGTCCTCGACCTTGAGAGAGCCATTGTTCCACTTGCGATCCGTTTTTGACCACCTGCGGTTCGAATAAAGGCACGCGACCTTTAGGACACCCTGTATATCGCTTTGTACGCGTTGCAGATATACCTTTTCGCGCTCTCACACATAAGTTGCCCCTGTTGAACAATAATGAGCGATGGTAAGCAAGTAACCGGGCTATTCATTCTTGCCCCAGACAAGAGTCCCTCCCGGCGACACGGGGGGGGGGGGAGAGAACTCGCGAGTGCGATTTCACGACTGCGTTAATTTATACGGGACGAGACGTGGGCGTCCTCCGTCCTCCGCGAGATCGACGACGAGTGTGGAGGCCGCGGAGGGCGGAAGAGCGCGCGTGCATGTGTAACACGTTGCGTTTCGTTCCCCATTATTTCCGTGGCCGACAAACCGTATCGGCGCAATTTACGCAATCGTATACCTGCCGATTTCCACAAAGTTTTACTCGAAGCTATTCGAATGGATCGCGCGTGGAATACCGCGCGATTCTTGCGCGCGCGTCTCCGAACGCGCGGCGGCGGTGCTCCGGCGCACGAATAATGGAATACCGCGCGTGAGAAGCATGCCGATCTTTTTCGGTTAATTGCGATTAAGCTGTTAAATCGGTTTTTGTGTTACGCCTTACAAGCGTGAGTTGTAGCCCGCACAAAAGATTTCGTTTCAGGCAACAATGCGCGTAATACAATTAAGTTGCAAGCCTACAACCCTCTTAGCACAACTTTATTGCAGCAATATTGGCTAACAATATACATCCAATTTTTATGTTGGGTATAGAGTAATTAAACTAATTTCTCATATTGGTATTATATTGTAAACGCTCTCTCTTTTTGAGCTAATATATATTGGTAATGGTTGCATCGCTTCAATACAATATTGCTTTTTCGCAACGCACGCGCGTAAAAAAAGAACACGTGTAAAATCTATTCTCGTTCGGATAAGAATTAATAATAATAAAGTTCCTGAGAAAAAAAAACGAGAAAAGATTGTAAAGATCGTGTCTTATCGCCATATCGCGATATAAATCAGAATTGTGAGCAGCGAAAAGGTTTTCGCAAAATCCCATCGTTTCTTCAAGCCGCTTCGTTCTCAGCCTTCTCGAACGATGTGTGCGCATGTCTCGCGCATTCGTCGGCACGTCGTGTCGCCCCTTCGGACCACTTCGGACTTCCCCTGTCGGACCAGGACGGGCCCCCCCTTTCTGCCGGCTGGCCGGCCGGCCGGGTCCTGGTCCGGTCGTCTTAAAAAGCGGTCGAAATCGGAGATACCGCCCTGTGGCCAGCATAGTCGGCCGCGCGGTAACTAACCAAGTCTCGGGACCAAGGCCATCCGGTCACTTCCCGGCCCCACTTCGGGCCCCCGCCGTTCCACCGTCTCTCCTCGTCCTCCCGGCGGGTCGCGGAGTGGCCCTCGAGGCCCCGTGAAGGCTCTCTCTCTCTCTCTCTCTCTTTTTCTCTTTTTCTCTCTCTCCCGCCTCCCCCTCGACGCAGGTCCTCCGTCTCCGCTCTCGTCGAGGAAACCCGGCTCTCTCGAGAGGCTTCCCCTTCGCGGGGCTCACAGCCAACCGCCTTCCATGCCGTGATGTCCGTGCATTCTTGGACCTCCTCGACGCGGCTTGTCGCGACGGGTCCGCGCGGAGGGACTTCGCATAGCCTCTCTCCTCTCCCTCTCTCTTTTCCCCTCGAGCGGAGGCGAGACGAGAAGTCGGAGAAGAGGAATGAGAAGGCAAAGATCGCGGGTGGACGGCGACGAGGAGGAGAGGAGGAAGAGGAGATGAAGCAGAAGAAATGAGCAGTGCCGGGCAGTGTACAGGTAAAGGGAGGGAGGAGAATGCACCGGTGGTGAAGCCGGTGGTGGTGCGATGGTGGAGGCGGTTTGAGGAGGGCAGATTCGAACTCAACTTTTATGGCGCCCTGGCGTGGGCGAGATCTCGCGCGCGCGCGTGCACGCAGGATCTCGGGAACTTTCTTCGATGCCTCGACCCGAACGTCTAGCAGTGACATTATTCGGATGGAGATTTTTCGGTGGCGGTCGCGAGAAGATCTCCGAGCTACGCGTGGGCGGCTTGGTAGGTGTATCGAATCCGTTGCCGGGTGCAATACTCTGAAGGCCGGAAGGTGTCCCTTCAGTTATTAACGTTTTATTCTCGCGGGGTACGGCGATGTTAAGCTTCATCATCTGAGCCTCTGAGCCCGAGAAATTTTGTTCAATCGCTATATCGTATACATTATTTGGAAACCAACGATAATTCCGGTTTTTAATCCCTAGCAAACCTTTGATAGGCAAGCACATAATCACAGAACAAAAGAACATTCCCTTTAGAATAATTACTAATGTTAGGGAGAATCTGATGTGTACCACAAAGTACTCCAAACATGGACTTAATTCCAACGTAACTGGAAATAAACAAATCGCGATATTAATTGCGTCCTTTAGAAAAAATAAGAATTAATCTTTTACAACAGCAATAAATTCTACAACATTCCTAAAATTTTCCATCGGTGAAAATAAAGCGAATATGAAAATGAATATAAGTGAATACAGACAAGCGAATAGTTAAGTTATTAGACCCCAAGCTCATCTTGGAAGTAGATAAATCAATTATGGGACGCTAGATATAGTTTAGAATAGTCAATTTTGCGAGGAATGTATAATCTCCTCTGTGTTTTCGTTGATGCCGGAAGGCTTTATTAGCAGGCAGTAGATGCGTACATTATTCGAAGCCAGCAATGCGTGAAATCATGATGACATTTTTTTTCAAGTTTGTATAATTTAACTTGCTTATTGGAGAAGAGACTCGTAAAATATTGTATATTTATCTAGCTGCCTATAACTGGAATAAGTTGTATGTGATTCCACGGCCTTGAAAGACGTCCTGTGTGTAGTCATCGCGGACTACCGTTTCGTGGTAATATTATTCAGAGATAATATTAAATGCTCGGAAATAATGGCGCTCTCTCTCTCTCTCTCTCTCTCTCTCTCGCGCGCGCGTGCGCGCGAACTAAGCGTGAGATATAATACAGTCAGGTCTCTCGATGGTATCTGCTAATTACGTTAACTGTATTGCCACGTAGTCGCACATTAGTCGCAACCGCTTTACGCCGAATGTATTATCATTCACGTGCCGTTAAGGGAAACTTGTACTCGAGTGCGAATTTTTACCACGCGTCAGCCGACATTGTAGATTGTAGCGCGCGAGTTCATCGCGATCGACTGCCTGGCGATAATTACGTAAGCGCTCGCATTAGTCACACCGTCGTGCGGGTACCACGCACGGTAACGGCGTTTTCGATTTTAATTACGCTCGATTTGCCATTAGACGCGCCGCAAATTACGGCCGAAAAATCGACGGCATGCCGCGGCCGTTAAGCGACGCTTCGTTTAATGTAAAAATTGTTCATGACGATCCTTAAATTTTTAAAGACGTATCCGAGAGGATCTTGAACTTCTCGAAACCGGACCTAGATATCTTCTGTTGCTCTCCCTCATTCTTCTCTCCTCCTCGCCTCTTTTTCTCGCTCGCTTCACCTTCTCCTTCATACCGGTCTGCTATTCGTGGAGCCGGTCTTCACATTCAGAATAAGTCAGACACGTACCGTGGAAAAGTCGGATACATATCCGTTGCCTTAATCTCAGCTGTTGCGAAAGGCACTCTAGGTAGGCGGGAAAAACCTGGAGAAAGAGAAGATGAAAAATCGCGAATGTGTCTCGCGCGGAAATGAAGGAAACGCGCGAGCGATCACGCAAGTTGGTAACGTGATGATAATTCGATCGTTACTGCATTATAATACGATTGTCTGTTCCCTCGTCTATATAATAGTTCGTGCGAGAACAGTATAGGGAATCACATTAGTGCCTCATATTTATATCTTAATTTGACAAAAATTACAGAATATAACTTTACGATATTGACTTGTCAATAAATTCATACGTTACGGAAAGGTCGAGAATATTTTATATGTTGAGGTGTGAAGTTTACGCTTACAGAGCGTTCGATGTTATTGCCGCGTGATCGGCGAGATTCGCGACGCGACGCAGCGTGTGTCTGTTCGACAGGCGAAGATGAGGATGAGGTGCCACGAGAATCGAGCAGACAATCGCGACGAGCCGAGGCGAGGTGAGACGAGGCGACGTTCGTACTTCGGCAAGGTTACGTAGAGCGCGCGTAGTCGAAATAATATTGGCGCTTTCGTGGGCATACATATCGTTGTGGCTCATAAAGAAGCGAGAGCTTGTATATAGGGAACCATCTACCAAAGAGGGGGAGGAAGGGTCTCTCGGAGCGACGGAATGTTGCTTGACCACCCGACCATCTCCTGCCTCTCCTCCAGCATCGTGAATCCATCGAGAGAGAAACGGGAGAGGAGAGAGAGAAGAAGACTGGACCAACCGCCTTTGGATCCTAATGGGCTCCATTGGGGTGCACGAATATTCTTTTACTATCGCGGACATCTTCTCGGGAAGATTCGTAATCCTCCATGCCACGAGACGCCCCTTTTTTTTAATGTTCACCGAGGTACCTGTTACCCTCGAATTGTTCGCGCGAGATTTACGAAGATATATAGAAAGCCGACAACTATTAGAAAATCTCGAGATTCGCAGCGCAAAAAAATTGGCGACATTATGATTCCTTAGCTCTAAAAATATTATATATACTATAGACTTTGGACTTATTTTATATAAATGTTCAACGTAAGAGGCAGATTTTAAAAACGTACACATATCTCATTTAAATTATTTGAAGATCTCTCTTTTAATTAAAGAAAAAAACTATAGCAAATAATTTAAAAAGAACTCTACCTTTGCGAATCAATAAAATCCTTTTTCCTTTTCGCAAATCTCGACACTATAGCTGTGAGAATACTATCGAATGTAAATTCAGCGAGATAACGATCGCACAGAGCGATGTACTCAAAGAAGTTTGGTATTGATAAAAGGCGCATGTTCCTTGTGTCTCCTACGCAGATTCCACGACGATAATTTTATATCGCTTTTATCTGCCCGTGGTATCGGGGGAACGGCGATTGTGATTTAGCAGCGTCGAAGAATTTCTGCAATACGCGGGCGTTAATAAGAATTTTTACGCGTGCAAACGAGCGAGACGTTTAATTGTGAGTATATCCATCGAGTACGCGCAACCCCGATGCAGAAATATATTATCGTGAGAAGATTCTCCGCGGCGCGTTATACCCCGCGGAGCGTCTTCGTAGACGCATTATCTCTCGATACGGACGAGACAAGAACGAAAATGGCAGTGACCTATGAGGTTGTCCGTCGATGACGCGAGAGACTTAATCAAAGGAGATGCACGCGACTGACACTTTCACAATGGACGCGCGTATGTCTGCGCGCGCGCGCTTTCTGCATCAATCGTACGTTTTCTCGCACGCACTCACGCACGCACGCCGCCGGGATTGCTCAAAGAAAATCGTGAGATCGCTATAATTCTAGGAAACCGCGGATGCATAGCGAAGATGTACTCGCGCCCGGAATTATGTCAACAGTTACGACCGGTTCGCCGTTCGTCTTCGTTCCAAGTGCTCGCGACTCGCTCGCGAGTTAGTGCCTCGCCGGGAACGATATGGAATATGCAAGGCTACGATCGTCCGAGGAAATCGGGCGATTTGCATAATAATCTTCAGATGTTTATCGAGAATTTGCCCGTCTGCACGATAAAGATATTAATCTTGACTGTTTCTCGATAAGAATGACAATTAGCGGCCGATTATTATAAGCGGTCGATTTGCATAAAATGGATTTGAAAGTTTGCTCCGATTATAATACGATGAAATCCGCACCAACACGTCTCGTAAATTAAATAGAAATTAGCTTTAATTTTCGATTCTACGATGTCTCTCTCTCTCTCTCTCTCACTTTTTTTTTATAGCGAATGAAACGATTCGCCTATTACTGACATAAGTACTTTGAATACAACTTCGTCGGTATTCAAAAAAGTTTCGCAACTGGTCGCGGCTGGCGGATCAGCTTTCTGCTCGAGCACCGCCTAAAATTATTCCGCAAGCGTTCTGTGCATTCGAAAGGCACCATGTCGTCCGCGGAATATTACGTGATTTCCACGTTTTCGGCAGGCATTTGCAGTTAACAAACGCAAAGACTAGTTCTCTAGTATGATAATGCAGCAGCGTACAGGCAGAATGATAACAATAACTGCTGGCTTATATCAGTATTCAAAATATATCACGTGTACATACATGTGCTATTTCGTGTACGATGAGATGTCAAGGCTATTAAAAGCAACAAGGATAAAACTGTAATAAAAGATATATAATACGTATTCAATTTTATTTAATGTGTTATGAAAAGTAATATTCTAATATCTTCTTAATTAAACTTGTTTCCCAGGACTGGTGGGAATTTTTTGTCACATCGGTACGCAAGATCTCCAGTATTCAATATGTTTTCTTAAGTCTTTTCAATATTGTTTCTCACATACGCATAAAATTTCCTCTTGTCTAAAGATAAAAATAATCTCATTCGTCGCGTCTGCAGCTGTACCAACAGGTATGTCTAAAAATAATATGTCACAGCTTTAATTTCCATATTTTAATATTTCCATATTTTAATATTTACATATTTTAATATTTATACATATTTTAATATTTCCATATTTTAATTTTCCGTTTCTTTTAAAAATATTATATTAATAAAAGGCGAAAAAGTTCTCGAAAGTATTCAGTTTAATCTGAAAATCGAATTACTAATTGCATAAATTACATTTAACAATAAGAGGTGCATAAAATTTGCGAACGTGGCGAGCACGAAGCGGTTGGACAAGCGGCTCGATATATGTATTCCGATGAAGAAGCGAGATGCTCGTAGCGCGCTGCCGATTTAGAAAACAATATATTTTCGTTTGTCACCTTCGACACCTTCGTCTCGTTGGTTTTTGCGAACACAAGCTATCGTCTCGCGGCTCGGCGAACAGCGAGCCTCATAAGCAAGCGTGACAAACGCGGACAGCCGTGCCAATTATTTGCACAACAACTCACGTTCCCATGGTCAACAAATGGCCCACGTGCACCACGCGCGCAGACGTTATCGTCTCTTTTCTTTCTCTTTGACGGTTCTCGTCTACGCAAAATATCGAAGCGAATGACCCGGTCTCGGAAACTGTCTAGATCTTTTAATAATCGGTGGACAATGATCGAATGACGAATTGATGTTCTTTTTCTTTAAGCAATAATAATGTACAAAAATTGCAACGAACTTTGACTTTTACGCATCGTCGTCGTTACGTTCTCCTACGTTGATGTAACATTTTCTGCACTTGGCGCTTCCCCCAAGAGCAGCGCTTGCTTTATCTCGAAATCGAGAACCGGTAGAAATCGATGATCTGGAAAGTTTCTGGTCCGCTCAAGACAACGACGACGACGACGACAACGATGATGTAAATCAAAGGTCCTCGGGCGGAAAATGGGAGCTGGCGTATTTCTTTCCATGGCAGTAAAATGGAAGGCAATGAATTACCGGCGTGGCTACTTAGGCGAGGGATCTACTTAACCGCGGTATTCTCCATCGTGGCTACCATCGTGGCACTTACAGGCCGCAATATTGTTGCAGAAGTGGATGCTGCCGCGCCGTAGGCAGAGAAGCTGATTAATGCGCGCCCGAATACGGCGTGGCGCTATTATTATATACCGGATTGCAAAAACCAGTTATCGAACGATATGCATAATTGTCCTCTCACGAGCCGTACGAGTGAGCACTGCAGCCCGGGCTACGTCGGTTTGTCGCGATGTCAATCTCGATGTCGAGAGTGGACGTGATACACGCGGTTATCACGATCGTCCAGTTGTAGCGGAGATTGAAATCGATATAATCTCGGACAGCATGGATTTCTGTACGACGTAGACGCGCGAAAAAGACATCTATGTGTTTACGTGACAATGCGAGTCGCGTAAGATACATTTTTTCCGTTCTTGCAGCGTCCGAGGCAAACTCAGAAAAAATTGTACCACACTGTAAAATATTGAAGGACGAAATTTAAACCAATACCTTAAGTTATAGATAGCATTTTGTTATTTTTAACTAATTATCCTATTTTTTAGACATCATATTATAAGATGTCTTAAAAATGTCTTTAATGTCCCGATTTTGGACACGGATGCTGTCTGGGATGAGTGTCGAAATTTATTATTTTAACACAAAACAGTATTATTTTAACTCCAATATTTTAGTTAAATTAACGATATATTGAGTAGGAGCAGTGGCGACCTCTAGGAATGGTTTAAAATGACTCAAACTAAGTATAATTTGGCACTGCGAATTTAACAGTGCAGACTGAATCTCTAACAGCGGCCAGACTTTCTCGAAAGTTCTTTTTTTTCGCTTTCCTTGCGAAATTTGCTAAACTGTATAAATGGTACAAAGATTTATTTTTTCATTCTTACACGTAAAAAACATTTTTCATCAGAATGGGAGAAAGCCTTGTTAGAAACGGACGAATAAATTGCCGGCAATTTATCGATCGACCCGACGTGACGTCACGTCCGCGTAAAATCATCATTCGATCTGTCTGCATGAGTCACGTTAGGATTCGAATCGCGGGAGTCGAATGCCGATTGCCGATGATTTCTCAAGTCCGACGCGCGATCTCTCTAAACGGGGACAACAAGTCGCGAAATAGTCGCGCCGAAAACTTTGACGCAATTTTATCGGCGGGAATCGCTAATTATTACGCGCAATCGCGGGTATACGGTAATTGAAGAGCGTCAGGATCTACAAGAGAAATGGGACATTCGCGCCGATTTAACGAGACACTTTGAGACTCGTCGAGTGACGGTTGATGGTGGCGATTTAATCGAACCGCGCGGCTGCTCCGGCCGTGAGTTACGTTTCTCGGGCTCGCGTGATCGTCCAAGTTACATATCCTCTTCCTACAAGCGGCAATCGCGCAAACGTATCGCGAGCAGGACGAGAACGCTACCGTTAGCCGAGTCGCATTCCCGATCGACGTTATCGATGACGACGCGCCTGCCGATCGGCGTGATTAAATTCGAGTCGCATTCCGTTCGGCGAGAGTAAATCCGCCGATTATGCTCGGTTGCCGCGTCACATTTACGCCCGTTGTTCGCCACCTCGCGTTTATCGTCTCGCCTCGATCGCCACAATGCCTTCCAATCTGGCTCTCGGTGTACTTTATTAGGCAGTTCGCCTTCAATGAAGGCTCCCGCGAACAATGTTTCCCGAAAAAATCCGTACGATGCATCGTGCAGCCTCAAAAGCGCAGTTTCGTAATCGTTATTTTTATCAAAATAATATCTGTAAAATGTTTTTAAGTAATCCAGACGGTCTAAAAGACATCTTTAAGACATCTTTAGACATACATATCTAAAAAACATCTTATAGACGTCATTATGACATCTTTTAGACACACGTGCTGTCTGGGAAACATTATTGATTTCATAGACAGATAAATAAGGAGTCTATGCGTGTTCGTTCGTTAAAAATTAAAAAAATCTATAGAGTAAGAAAAATACATGTCCTAGCAAAATAAAAAAGAGATTGCAGTCTAATAGCACGTGATCTCAGAGTAAAACGGAAGTTCCGAATCACGATGTCGTATAACAAGACGTCGAGTCCTTCACCGCCCTTCATCATCCCCGAATCGGTGGTGGCGACTCCGCTAGAGCGAACCAATGACGGCAAAGGGTCCGCAAAAAGGCATCTCCTCCGCAAATAGCTCTGTCTTGGCGAGTCGCGCACGATGGAGGAGCTACTAACCGTTCTAACGGCCACGAGAAACGCCATACGACGACGAAGAGGAAAAGGAGGCAAAAAATAAAAAAACAAGCGGGAGGAGGTGAAGGAGACGACGAGAGGATGACGTGGAAAGAGAGACGAGTTCACGTACGAATATCCGGATAACAGCGCGTAAAACTGAAGCAGCGGCGATTGCTGGCCGCGGAGAGCCGGAGACAGGAGTAGCCACGACGGCGACTGCGCAAAAGAAGAAGAAAAAAAAGAAGAGAAAGAGAGAAAGAGAGGAGAAGAAGAGAGGGCGGAGGATGATAGGTGGAAGAAAAAGAAGAAAACGAGATGTGGAAGAAGAAGAAGAGGAGGAGGCGATGCACGAGGGAGGGAGCAGGAGGCGAGAAGAATGTAGAAGGAAGGAAGAAGAAGATGGCGCGCGTTCTCTCGCGGCGGGATTGCCGAGGAGGTCCAGACCGGGCCTCCATCTGCATAACCGGTATATACCGGCAGCGTGGACCGGCGTGGAGGCAGAATCGAGCGTGTCCTCGGTACGTTATATCGCTCGACTCGTCCTCGCGCGATGGCAGACTCTAGAGATCTCTCGGGGAAGGGAGGGCAGGGAGGGCAAGGGGGAGGAACGGTGGAAGATACGGAAAGAGACGGAGAGAAACGAAGGTTCGCGGCAGGAGGAGGCTGCGCCGGCTGCGCCGTGCTCTCTTCTCTCTACGCTGCGCACGTAGCGAGGAAGAAGCGCACGCGGTGCCCGATCAAGAAACCCGGCGAGAAGAGAGAAAAGCGTAGGCGCGAGTACTCGACGACCGATGACATCATCGGAGCTCTTTGCCTCTCTCGAGTCATTCTCCCGGCAGAAATCTCGCGTTCTCTCTTTCTTTCCCCTTCCTTGCATCTATTTCTCCTTCTCTCTCTCTCTCTCTCTCTCTCTCTCTCTCTCTCTCTCTCGTTGCGAGCTAGATTTTTTTGAGCTTCTGTCTGCGCTATATCAGACTCGCGCGGGATCTAGGATCCAGGAAAACCGGATATGTTCGGCCGAACGGGTAGGTGCATATTCCCCAGTTACAGAATCGCTACTCGAGCGTGATCTTGTAGCCATAGGACGCGGATCTGTTTATCCAGGAACTGCTCCGACAATTCGCCGAAAACGAGAATGTAACAAGAATGAGAGCGAGCGAGATGGAGCGATGTTTTGTGAAATCGGCTCTATATTTTAAATTTCATCTGAACAAATAAAACTTGAGGACTTGTTTGAAAATTCCGAGGATCCGTTCAGAAATAGCGGGGATATTTCGTGGTCTTCTAAGTAGAATAAAAAAAAGTGATCTTGAGATGTAAGCGAATACTGTACATCGGTATTTAGGAGATATTCTGCTGCGGGCGACAGCTAGCTTGAGAGATCAATCTTCATTCTTTTTGCATTTATAGCTTGTATGGTTAACGGCCAACGTCCTACTTCCATGATAAAAATTTTATTAGGAGTAAGATAATTTAAGAGCAATAAATAATCTCTCTTTAAACTTTCCAGGTTAAAACTTGACGCTACTAGACCTCGAAATATAATAAAGTACTTATTGTAATAAAAAATGTTGGAACTTGATACACTTATCGTATATATACGCTCATATTTATTTGTTAATTTCAGCCGCACTCGGTCGACGCCAAGTTTTTTACAATATATATTTCTTTATTGCAATTAAATTTTTTTTAATTTCATACTGGTACTCTTTTATTCTTTTCGATTGAGTCTTTTATTCCATTAAGATATATCTGATTATATATATATATATATATATATATATATGTTCTTAAAAATTCTTTATAGAAACATATATATGCCAAAATATATATCTTGTACAATAAACTTTTTCAGTATAGTTTTAATTGTGCAATAGTTATTTTTTTCTAGGAGGGCATATACAATTGGCTTTTTCTTTTCATCTTCTTTTGAAAAGGTAATTTTTTTTACATTATGCATTTTGTAGTGTTAAACTTCTAAAACAGTATAAATGTTTTTTGTGTGATATAAGATCTGATTGTAAACAATTAATGTTATACATATAATTATATTAATATGAAATATAAAGAGAGAAATAGTGTTTTGATTTTAGAAAGCAATTAAAATGTAAAAACAGTCTTTAAAATCTTGTTCGAACATTGAAATAACGAAACACTGAAATATTATGAAAGGGAAATATGAGTATACAATTTATAAATAAAAAATTATTGTTACTCAAACCAACGATGGAAAAACAATTTAATTGTAAATATAATAAATTGTAAATATAATAATAAGTCATATGTAATAAAATAAAACAGAATATCACCTTGCCATGTATGAAAATTTGCAAAATAAAATAGGTATGTATTAACAAAGAATAATATTATAATGATAATTATATTGCTCTTTAATTGGAAATTTTTTTAACAAGTCATTTATGCTAATTTATCAACTTAACTTTGTATTTTGATAAACATTATAATGTCTTTTTTCTATAAACTAATTAACAATAAAAATATTAACAATAAACTGGTACATAATTTAAATAAAAGAATAGGTAAAAATAATTTACATTTTTTAAATAGCTGAAAAATTTATTTTTATTCGAATTTACAGTTTAAAATTTTAATTATAATTTTAACAACAGTTATTAAAGTAATATACAAATATTAATATCCAATAATCATGGTATAATTATAATTATTTATCGATAATGTATCACAAGTTTAACAAAAGAAATAACAATATCATTCTAAACTGTATAATTTTAACTAGCATATTTTTTTACATTTTTTATTACTACGCTTATCTCTTACTGTTATTTTTATTCTAAAGAGATTCTTCATCTTTCTTTGGTTCTCTCTCTTTTCTTTTTCCTCATTTTAATAATTTTCTTTATCCAATTGATTCCTTTTTCCTTCTCCGTCAATAATTGCACCAATTTCCGCGTGTTGTTTCTTATCTCTGCAATACAACTCGTTGCAAGGTGTTCTAGCTAGAATCTCAGCTTCACCTTGACATATCCTGCAAAGATTTTTCCCCTGACCTCGCCAGAACTTACTAAACTCTTCCCACACCTAAATCTCGCGATAATTTTTTGATAGTCTTTCTTAAATATTCTATAGAACGCCAACTAAACAAAGTTATCCTTTATCGACCCAAGCTATCGATCAAGCCTACTTAAAACTTGATCCGTTCACTCGTTATATGAGATCTCAACATCTCGAGTATTCGCAAATCGTCGCGTCGCGTAAAAGAGTCACGGTCGGTCTCGCTCCGCGTGTACTTGGCGCGAGACACTATCGTGTCTCTTGATATCTTTTCCCATATCTAGAGTTTTGTATTCTATTAAATTGTGTCTGAATTTCTATGTCTCTGAGAAAGGGACGCTATGTGTGACAATAGAAGAAGAATTCAGAAAAAAAAGTAGAAGAAAAAAATATTTGACCGAAAACATATTCAGAAGAGGCCGAAGCACAATGGATAACATCTATATATATTAAATTATGCAATAGAAAAAGAAACACAGAAGAAAAGAGGAAAAGTATATGCATTCTTCGCGGATTTAAAAGCGGCATTTGACATAATAAATAGAAAGAAATTACGAACAATGATCAGAAAAAAAGGAATAAACTAGTTACTTACAATTAGTAAGAAGAATAGAAGAAATTTACGAAGAAACTATCAACGCTGTTTTAATAGATAGGATACAAACAAAGGAATTCTGGAGAGAATTAGGAGTAAGACAAAGATGCCCACTTAAGCCCTACGCTATTTGCTTTATAGCAGATATAGAAGACGTACGTTGCAAAAAGAATAGGCGGGAGGGTTAGTGAGAAGATATGAGTTTAACATACGCGGATGACATGGTATAGTATTAATTGTGAGGGACGGGAACGAGATGAAGGAAAAATGTTGAAAAGCTTTGTAAGATATATTTTTAGAAAAAAAAAGAGGATAATTGTGTACATGGAGGGGGTCACCTTGGATGACCTTGATATTATAATATGTTGTCAAGGTCACCTTCCTGAGTGACCTTCAGAAGGTTTCAGCCCGCGCTCGTTGTTTATTCAAAAGTTATTAACAAAAAAAGTTTGAGAAATGTAGCAGTTATTAAAAGGCATAAATGACTATAATATATATGTCGAAATAGTACATGCATGAATAAAAAAAAGTTATTTAAAGCAGCAAATCGTTGTTTTCGGCTCCACCATTCACGAGTCCACGCGTTTTCTGCGAAATTATTGTACAATGGCTATATTGCAGAATTTCTTTTCAAACGTCAGTATGAGTTCAAAGATCGTATTGAGGCGTTTTTTCGCGCGATTGCAGTTATGTATCCGCTCGAAATTATCGATTTTGTCAAACTTTCTCAATAAATATGTTTACATAAATCCTAATAAACATTAGTTTCACAATTATACAAATGCACGTTCATTAATTAGTATATTCATTAATGGGTTTATAACTTTCCAGGCGTGAAAAGCCCAGGCATGTACTTTGAAGGCACACTATGTGTCTAGTTTAACAATAGTGGAGTCCCCCGCAGGGGGGCGTAACCTACTGCCTCCGCGCATACACTTTCCACGCGAAACGAGGTGCCACATTTCTCAAACTTTTTTTGTTGATAACTTTTAAATAAACAACAAGCGCGGGCTGAAACCTTCTGAAGGTCACTCAGGAGGGTGACCTTGACAACATACTAAAATATCAAGGTCATCCAAGGTGAGCCCCTCTATGTACACAATTACCAAGAGTCATGGTTTTGGAATAGTAGATAAAAAAAGATTATTTTAAATATCTGGATTATACTTTACAAAGAAACAACGGTCAAGTGGATATCATCAATCAAGTAGACATTTTTTTAGTGTTTGGGATAAGACAGTCTTTTCCAACCAATTAACCGAGTTTTCAGATAACACTACATAAAAGAGACGGTTAGAAAAGGTCATAGCACTTAAGTGCTATGAAATAGGTTTGAGGAATAGGACAAAGAAAATTTGCGGGAGACTTCTAGAATGGGGAAGGGGGTATGGATGATGTTCAATCATTTAGTAAAGAGCATCTTATACGGGGCGGAAATACTTATGGGGTGAAAAGAAGAATAAGGCAATAGAAAATTATCAGGATAAATACATAAAATGTTTCTTAGCATTAGACTGGGATATACTAGGATTATATTATTAGAGAAGCAAAAACACGGGAAATGGGAGAATAGAGACCGGAAAAAGAGTACTGAAATTTGAAGAGAAGATTAGGGAGAATACGTCTAACAAAATATTAAGAAATGCTTGATTGAAATAGAAAAAGGTAAACAAAATAAAACCAAATGAGAAGCAGAGAGAGAAATGTATTTTCATAGGAACAATTTAATATGTTTAAGATAGAAATAAATAAAAGACTAAAAGACGAAGGGGGTGATATTATAAGTAGGTTAATCGAAAGAGATATAAAAATTCAGAAGCAGACGCAATTTAATTGAATACAAAACTCTAGATATAGAAAATAATATAAGAAACTTTGTTTAATGGGGGTCCGAGAATATTAAAAAAAAAGGAAAGAAAGACTCTCTATCAAAAAATTATCACGAGATTTACATGTTGGAATGAAGAGTTTAGTAGTCAGGTCTGGCGAGGTCAGCAGAAAAATTTTTGCAAAATATATCGGAGCAAAGTTGAGATTCTAGAATAACACCTTGCAACGAGTTGTATTGCAGAGATAAGAATTAACATGGGACTGGCGCAATTATTGGCGGAGAAGAGAAAAGAAACCAGTTGGGTGAAGAAAATTATTAAAATAAGGAAAGAGAATAGAACCAAAGAAAAGCTAGAGGATATCTGGATAAAAATAATAACACAATAAGGTAACAGTAAGAAACAAACGTATAGTAATAGAGAATGTAAAATATATAGGGGAGACCGGGGCTAAACCGTCCGTTTTTTTTCGGTGCCGATTTTTAACAACAAAATAAATAATTGTAGTTAAATGTGGTATACCACTGTAAAGAGTGAACCTTTAGCTACAAAATTTATATATAGGAAATTTTTGTCTACGTCGCTTTGTTTAACCGGTATAGAGCAAAAATAAAAACGGTGGAAAAATTGAAATCTCAAAAATGCCGGGGTATAACCGTCTGCACTGCATTTTCAATACATATACGTACATCTAATCCTGAAAAATGACAGGATACATTTTAATAATTGTTTTTTAAGAGAAAAATATAAAAATTTATTTAAAATTTTTATGCGAAACATTATTAAAAAATAGTTACGAAGGTTCCTCTTTCCGCAGAAGTCACTCGCCCGACTTGTTTCACTCCTCGACGTCCGATGACTTTATTCGGTGTCTGAACGGTTGTAATTCCCGTCTCATCCATATTCCATATATATGCAGTGACCCTGGAAATGCCCGGAAATGCCTTGGAAATGCACCCGGACGGATTAGCCCCAAACACAAGTTTCGGGTTTAATCGCCCACGAAATATTAGACATCAACGATAATGAAAAAACTACACTGGATTCGTGTTCAGCATGCATTACTCTTTATAATCACGTATCTCGAGATTTGGAGAGCAAATATTATTGCAGATATTACAAAATTTCCACGCGAAGAAAATGTAACTTTCACCTTCCGAAAACACATTTGCCCTCGTAAAAATCATAACACGGCAGGTAACCTGCCGAAACTCCGTTGGCCACATGGGTACCATAAGCAGCGTTTACAATGTTAATAGCAAATTCGCACAATATACAGGTTCCGAGATATTTGATTAGACGTATTTACCCCGTAGACGTTTTAGCCCCGGTCTCCCCTACATATACCTTATTTAAAAAAAATGTCATAACTTCGCATCTTCATCAATAAAGTAATTAAAGCAAAAAATTAAATGAAAATTTGAAGTTTCTTCATTATTTGAAATCCACTTATCGGCGATTAGTATTGGTCAATATATTATATTTCTTTCTCTCTCTCTCTCTCTCTCTCTCTCTCTCTCTCTCTCTCTCTCTCTCTCTCTCTCTCTCTCTCTCTCTCTCTCTCTCTCTCTCTCTCTCTCTCTCTCTCTTTCTCTTTCTCTCACACACTTGCCTCTTTGCTTCGCGCTTCCGCGCTCGTGCTCTCTCGCTCGTGCTTCCTTGCGTACATCTATAATTTCGTACATCTCGCCAGCTGTTTTGCCAGCAAGGTAGTTGTCTCGCGAATCGCAATTAACAAGAAAAATTTGAAAATTTAATTGTACGTTAATAAATGGAGTATCTACACGTTTGTACAATTTATAAAAGTAATTGACCGTTTCGAATGCGAGATAATTGTTATAAAAAATTGTATTTTTTCCATGCGTTGCATACACAAAGCGTATAAAAATCTCGTATTTTGAATTTTAATAATTAAAACAAACAACAAGAAAGTGATGAAAAATGGATATATAATAGATCTACTAGTAGAAAAAACCGAAAATATTGACCGTTTAGTTGTAGAAATACTGTAATAAATAAATCTCGATTTTTACGATTATTCGACGTCAAGGAGCGACTGGAGGGGAAGAATAAAAGAATAATCTTTTATTCTGTGTGTGAGGGACAGAACAATCCAAAAGTTTTTAGCCTGTACCTTTTAATGTCGACTTAGAGTATAAAATTTTGGATTGTACACTGTCGCAAAACAACTATTTTAAAACAAAATTTAATATTGACTCTTTGTTCCACAATGTTTTTTAATGAGTCAATAAGGTAGTCACATTTAACTAATGAATTATTTATATACTATACTGGAATGTAAACTCTATTCTAGAAGAAAACGAGTGAAATGAAGAACTATAACTAGCCCGTTCTTTTTTATTGCAAGCTAGCATGGGAGTTTACATCCCAATATAGTACATAGTTTACTGCATTTAAAACGTCAAAATTATGACGCAGACTGCTAACTTGAAATTTTGAGGTGAAATGCTGGGGGTGAAACCTTGAAACTTTGGGTGGTAATAGCTGAAATGTCTAGCTTCATAACGCAACCACTCAAGAGATGGCGTTGCAGAAGAAAATTAAAAAATCAGTCGCACTATGGAGTCTGGGGCTGCTACGTAGTTTACGTCACATATACTCTCGCATATACTATAGATTTTTAGTACTGGCAGTGAATATCGGAACGCAGCTTGGATCTTATTTCTTAATAGGGTAATTACGGAATCAAAACAATATTGCAGTGTTTTGTGAATTTAATGATTGATTAGCCGTTTGAGTGTTGTAAAAATACGTAAAAATGATCGTAAAGATCTCTATGCAAAAAATACGCTTCTTCTGTTCCATGTCGGAAAGTGCCATCATATGTATCATAATAAATAAAAATAAAGATTACTGTATGTACAGTTTTGTATTCTTTTTTAATAAGTTAAAAGAAATACTTCAATTGTAAAGTTCTAAGAATTTCGGTAGAAATTAAGCACATTATTAATAAACTCGCTCGCCAGCATTTTAAAACGTAAGGAGCTCTGCTTTATAAATGGTTAAGCTATTTTTTAGCGCGGAAGTTATGGCAGAAATCTATCAGTGCTCTTCATCTCAATGCTACAAGTCTAACCAAGTGCAAGCGCGTTGGCGAAACCGCATTGTGATTGCGCTCGAGCAACGTCCTCGCTGCTGGTCATTGTTATCTATTCGCGCGGAGACTTCAATGCCTGCGCAACCGCAGCCGCAATGTCGCATTCTCGGTGAATCCACGCAACATCTCCGATACCGCTAACCACTGCGATAAATCGTATCAACTGGTTAAGACAAGAAACGTTAGGACAAAAAAGGTAAGACGAAGAAACACGAGAACAAATATGAGAATTTAATTTAAATGGCTTTAATTTTTCTTATTAATTATTTTAAAAATTAAGAAATTTTGACACTATAGAGAAACTAATTAAATTTGCAATTTAAAACTGAAAGAAAAAAGGGAAACGTACGATAGAGTTATTGTAAAATTCCTAATACAATACAAAATATTGTTAGTAGATATTATAACATTCTTCTTTTTTCAAGTCACTTGATAAGTATTAAATACTTTTATTCCTCGATTATTGTTTGAAAGAATGAACAGTAAATTACTAAATAATTATCTAATTTAGTTCATCAGTACAATTTTTTGCCAGCGGTTGATTATTATTACTTATCTATTGTATATTATTTTTCTTGTGTAATGTTTGTTTTTTTCTATAAGTTATCATCGGGTTTAATTGGAATTTTCTTCGCGGAAATTTTCAACTCTCGATACATCAATTTCAAAGAGTGTCGTCCAAGAGAAAGCGTGCTTGTCCATAAATTGATGCTTCAAAGAGTTTTTACGCCTCTTCATGAGACGTGTTCATGCGTTGGGACGCTTTCAACTAGTTTGCAGATATGAAATCGTATGTAAATCTGATTTTCACGCTCATTTCCATTTCTCTTTTCCATTTCCCTTTCATTCTTCCACTCATAATTAAGAGACGCATGAATAATACGAGAAAGCAGCGGCGGAGATTACAAAAAAGGTATTTGAGATTTACTAAAACAACAGTTTTAGAGGAAATATATTAAACAGGTTTTACATTTCATGAAAATAAAGAAAAAATATTGGAAACAATATACAATAAGATAATAAAATCCGAAATTAAGCGACCCGACTGGCCAGTTGACATTTATTCTGACTCACAACGTTTCGACCATAATTTGGTCCTTCTCAAGTGAGATATTATAATTTATTATGCAACATTAGACATCATGCGTCACCAGACGTTGTATCCTAACTACATCGTGCGAACGTCAAAATGTTTGGTGCGTCAAAAGAATAAAAATGTGAAATTGTAAAAATTGTAAAATTGTAAAAATGTAAAGAATATTAAATTGGAAATTTTCTCCACTAAGTCCGTACCGAGTCATAGTCAAAGTCACAATGATGTGATCATCTTAATAAATTATAATATCTCACTTGAGAAGGACCAGATTATGGTCGAAACGTTGTGAGTCAGAATAAATGTGAACTGGCCAGTCGGGTCGCTTAATTTCGAATTTTATTATTTTATTTATTTACTGGCAAATTTATTTATTACCATTGTTAATATACAATAAGGTCACCTTCAAAGTACGTCGCCGCAAATCTGAACAGAGTTCCTCGAACTCACCTGAGATGATCTGACTAAAAATCTACCTGGACGCGACACCCCCTATGCAGAAACCAAAAAAGGCCTCAGAAATTTCTGAAAGTGAATTTTACCTGAAAAGGTGGTCAATTACTATACCCTTGTAGAATAATGGTGGAAAATATGTGGTATCTGCAAAGGTCTACAAAGAGAAGTATAGATTTGGCAAAGTATAGATTTGAGTTGGTTATTAAACACACAATAGTATAAGTTCTTGAATAGTATAAATAAAAGCTTTTCTGAAAGAATTTCTGGATTGAAATATCCTTAACAATCGTTCTTATACCTGATATGAGACAAAAACTTTCCTTATTTCCTTATTTTTTTCAGCATATTTTTTAGATTTATTTGTGAAATTCTCTAAGAATACCTCACGAAGAACAATGTGAATCATCAGGATATGATTTATACTGAAAACTTTGTACAATAAATGTAAAGTTTCTCTTTTGCGGCTCTCTACAGATTAGCACAGATCACCAGTTTACCTCTATCATTGTGACATATGATATTAAAGATAAGATTTAGTTGGCGTTGTTTACTTATCGGGAAATGCATATTACTCTACATTTACAAGTAGACCATTTATTTATTCAACTGCAGAATGCAAAAACTAATGGAAAATTTCAGGTGAATCTTTTACTGCAAAGGCAAGATGATTGACAATGGAATCAAGCCACATTTCGGGACACGACACTACCCCTCAATGTTAACCCCTGTGCTACCTGGGTTCACAAAGAACGCAGGATGTGGCCTTCAGGGATAAAGGGCAAGGAACTCAAGCTTAGTTCAAGATTCTAAGGGAAAGTTTTTCTTCTACCTGGCCCGGCAGGTGCGAATACTTCTGTATAGTTCTCAACGTATAGTCCGTAACGTTTAACTAACCGTTAGAAATATAACCGTTTTTCCGTATCTAAACGAGAGGGATCAAACCACCCGCGCGAAACAAAGAGAAATCCATATCAAAACGCATAATTAATCGACCAGATCGATCGACGATCGACGAAGTGAAACACAGTTAATTTTATCGGGATTAATGATCCTTCTGAATCACTTATTATCGCATAATTGATTAGTAGGATAAATACAATTTTTTGTTGTAAAATAAACTTCCGCGAATCTCTATGCTTGTCTATCTAAACTTACATCAGCATTTTGATATTACAGAACATAATAATTATATCTGTGCGCAGTAATTACAAATGTACTATTTCTAGGGATGGGGGGGGGATGAAGTTCAATGTGTATTTAAAAATCTGTTTCAAATCCAATAATCAAGTTTCATTTTCTACGATTCGAGTAATATTCATAAGAAATAATATTTCATATAATGTATTTGCGAAATAATCGATCCCGACTAAATAGTTTTGAATTTTAGAATGAGTATCTGCAGGATTTGAAGTGTACTTGTAAGTAGTTTCTATCGTAAAAAATTGAATCTTTTACAAGTAGTACTCAAACTCTAAAAAATGAAGTTATTAGTTTAAAAAATGTAATGTATGTAAATAATATTTGTTAATTATATTTAATATATTTCAACTATTAATGCTCTAATATTTATAATTATTAGAAAATAATATATTAAGATAATTATCACTTTATACAAACGTTTTAATTTGAAGGAACGTAAAATTTCTAGTAAAATATTCATAAAAGATTCAAATCTATTTGATCCAGGTTCGAGTTCACGCTTGACAGTTTAAAGCTTGTTTTTTAAAGTACTCACAGATAGTCTATTTGAAAGTACTGCTTTTATTTTTCAATTATAGAGAGTTCGAAACTACGTCGAAATATATTTGAACTGACTTGTACGATACTTAATCCCATCACTAATTATTTTTACAAAAATAATTTTTATCAGTGATTACAGATATTACGTTTGTATTTACAGAATACATCGAACTACCAATTAAGCAGAAAAAATGGCGACATATTTCTTGATTTTGGTTCTTGAAGACGCTGAGGAAAAGAAACTGCAAACTTATTGCGAAACGGAAGGTATTACATTATATCCATTTATCCACGATGGGACTCAGCGCTTTCTGCTATTACTTCTACATTAGCAAATTGTGCGCTTAATCGATTCACATCGTCACATCTACGCAAGTCACTTTCTTCCGCGCTACGCGTTTCTACTGCGCAAATCACGGCATCGCCTTCAGCGTAATTCGGTTCGAATATATCGTATGAATATCGAATGAACATATGAAAAATGATATCGAACGTAAAATATCAATTTAACGCGAATAATTTTGGTGCATAGGTAAGAATTTTTAATCTCTGTCATTTTTAATTTAAAAACTTATATATATATATATATATATATATATATATTCAAATATAATGCACGTATTTAACATAGATAATAACATGTTTAACATACAGGGTGTGCCATTTTAAATGTACCAGGTAAATATCTCGAAAAATATGAAAGATACGGAAAAACTTTTCAGACAAAAGTTGTTTGATTTGAAGGGAGACACATAATTCCGACGTGAGTCATGTTGTAGATGTCGTTTTCCAGAAATTTTAAAAGCGACTAATTTCTTAAATAAAATTTGATTTTTTCCTTAAGATAAAAGTTATAGATCTCATTGAGACGTTTTCAAAATACTATAATAAAGCTCTCTTTTAGGAATTTCCTGATATTTTAAATTTTGTCAGATATTTTTTATATAAAATATAAAATATCTAGTAAAATATTCACTTTTCGATGATCTTGATTGAAATTAGTCGCCTTTAAAATTTCTTGAAAACAAAATATCTACGTCATCTACGACATGACTCACATCGGAATCACGTGTCTCTCTTCAAAGCACACAACTTTTGTCTGAAACGTTTTTCCGTATCTTCCATATTTTTCGCATTTAAAAGCATTTAAAATGGCACATCCTGTACAATTAACATAATAATTCAGATGATGGATATATATTGTGCATATATATAATTCACATTAATTCCAAGTTACTAAATTTTTTATATTTTAGTTATCTCTTCTATATTTTCGAGTTTATGCAATTTTACCACGGAATACAAATGCATCATACAAGGTTGATCAAATCAGTGGACAATTCGATTAAAAGGAAAACTATTGTTAGTTTTTATTGTCATAAATATTATTTTTATAATCGGTGTGAATGTATATCTATGTGTCGGTGATAGTCATAAATGTTTATAATTAGTGTTATTTTTGGGGGGGGGGGGGGTGAGGAGAGTTTCTAAAAAGAGCACAGGTTTCGCAGAATCAAATCTGACCCAGCGAAATTTTTCTCGAATACTCCTGAAATATCAAAAACAGAACGAGGTCGACGAGTGTCTCGTGTGCCATATATACTTGTTATACACGCGCAGACGCAAGGTACAAGACGTGAGATAGATAGTGTGTGTTGATCGAGCAGAAGGCTACATGAAATAATAATGAAAAAAAAAAAAAAATTAGATACGTACAAGGAAAACGGGAGAACTGCGAAGCAAGGACGACGTACATCCGGCGGAAGTAGAAGGGCGTCGGTTCACAGCGCTCTCTGACTGTGCCGGCTAAATTCAATACCTGTGGCAAATTGTTCAAAGTTAGTCAAGAAAATCTATAGAAGAAATATTCTTTGAGAAAATAGAAAATCTCTTCAAAAGAATTTTTTTATGATGGACACTGAATTATTGGAGAAGCATTAAAACCGAAATAGAATAAAGACCAAAAATATATCATCTTTGACAGCTAATCGAAAACGTTTTTGAATGAAATTCAAGTATATGTGCGTGTGTGTGAATCTACGGTGAAACGCGGAATTTTCTCGAGACGCCCAGTTCAACGAAGCCGGGCAATCCGGCCGATAATCTACGCCAAATTAATCTCACCCGGCTATTAGTGCAATCTCTCGCGCGCCGTATAACGCACGTATTACGCGGGCATGTGTAATTGGCAATTCGGACGAATTAGCGGAATAACACGGCGGAGGTTCACGAACGCGAAATTAATAATACAGGGGCAGCGTTTTCGCTATCGAGACACACGAGAGAGACGACCTTAACATTCATCCTCGCGGGATGAGACGGTCAAGGAGGATTAAACCGCTAATTACAAATTAAGAAAATTTTAACGCCGTCCGTGTGTCCGAGGCTGAGAATCAATTAATTTAATTACGACAGGCGCAATTCGATTAATGGTGCCTCGAAACTTCGGTGTCTTCGTTATTTGCCACGTCGGCGTCGCCGCGTCGCGACATTGCGCGAACTCCTCGAAACTCCGAATGTTTTAGCGACATGCTCTTCGCGCACACGATCGCCGTCATCGTGTGAAAAGCGAACGACGAGAAAAAGAGAAGAAATGAGAGAAAGAAGAAGGTGGAACGACGGCCCGCGTGTATATTCGCGCGAGCAAATTTTTCGCGTGACTCATGAAGGCAGCGACGTCGGTCGGCTGCGCGACCTTCGGGGTCCTGCCTCGTTCTCCCGCCAGGAGAGCCCCCGATACGCATGCGAAATTTCATTCACGTAAGTGTCACGTACCGCCTGAACGTTAGCAATAACATTCCGGGAACAGGTCGCGCGATCGAGACTTTGTTTCGCAAGGTTCGGACGGCGACGCGGCTCCGTCCGCGGTTCCTCGCTCGGCCCGAAGACTGAAGCACGACGAGATATTAAAATTAAAAAACAAAACAGGAATCGGACACTTCGGTATCTCTCGGAATTCCCCACTTAGGCTCCACGATGATTTCCTTGACTAATCTAAATTCGCTCTCTTTTTAATTAAAATATCCGAGGTGCCGATAATTCTTTAATTATAATTTATAATAAATCGAATCACGTGAAAATTAATATAATCAAACAATACTTTTTTATTTAATTTTTTACTTCAAGATTATCTGAAAGAGAGAGAGAGAGAGAGAGAGAGAAAGAGAGAGAAAGAGAGAGAGAGAGAAGTCTTCGTTGTTTATCTATTTTTATATTTTAATATCTAATTTCATATTAATAACGCATTATGTTTCATTTCTCATTTGTTACGTTTTATTTTTATATTTGACCGTGTTGCGGCTCTAATCGGGCAGGCTCTCGGCGAAATCTGTCTTCTATTCACATCGGCGCAAGACGAAGGCGGATTACACGCCGCGTAAGGCGAATCGTCGATACTTAATCATCGTTTACGGCCATTGAGTCGGACAACGGAAGAGCGAAATTACGTTGCGTATCGAAGACGTAATCTTGCGCAAACAGCGCCAAACTTGGATCCCGCCGCGGCGCGGCGCCGCGATTCCTCTCGAGGAGCAATCGAATCGAATTAAAGACCGCGCCTGCGAATAGATCGAAGTCGCGCGACCGCGATATATTCTATTTTCTCACGTTCCTATTTCGCCGAAACTACCGCGTGCAATTCGTATAACTTCTCGATTACATCTGAGAGATTCATTGTGTTCGCGCCTATCCTAGAGAAGTAGTAAGTTTATCATCCCGCGATAATCTTTCTTCTTTATATAGAAGAACTCACCTGCAGCAGCGCGATTGTGTTTAATGGCGAAAGATTAATAATAATATAATTTTTGTTCGGTGATTTTCAGGACTGAAGAAACCGAATAGCGTGCCTGCGCAAGGTCACGAAACGTATCCTATATGGTCCCGACGACGTATAAGATTACCGGGTGGATATAATCTTAAATCGTTAAAATTAATTATCGTGTGCAGAAAGGAAATCGGATACCACATGGGGAAGAACGGGCAATACCTCGAAGTATGCAACACAGTTGTGTATTTTCACACCTCGCGGCTCGCCGCTAAAAAATCGCTTTCATATTTCCAGCGCATATATCAAACATTATCTGCAATGTAAAAGTAAATTCTGATTTTTATTTTCTACTTTTATTGTTTTAACGCTACGTTCGTAAAAACGCTCGTCCAGAATAGTAAGGATTCGAGGTCCAAATTCCGAGTCCAGGTTCGAATTCTAGCTGGGATGATACTTTTCGCAATAAATCTTTTACAGTTTTTTTTTCTAAAGGTACTTAAAAGCATCATTATTATTAAATTGATTATCAATTTAATTATTCTCTAAAAGTCGAAGAATGAAATATCACTCAAAACGAGTGAAATGCAAGTGTAACGAAAAGTGAAAATTGAGCCTGTGCACTTCGAGTGATTCGCCACTCTAAGAAAGAGTAAAATCGCGCTCTATAAGTTGGAGTGAAATCGCACTCTATTTTAGGATCTATCGCACTCTTTTCGAGTGCAATAGATCAGTGTCCATAGGAGTGAATTTTATGTCACTCTACAATTTTAAATAGAAAATTTTATTCTGTTAGAGCCATTTATCAAATTGTGATTTCCGATATTTATTAAATTGTGATTCACTATAGTTTTAGAGCGAGATCATATCACCCCGGTATTATAGAGTAGCCACTCTAATTTGAGCAAAAAATTCATTCCTATACCTTGTAAGTTGTAAGTGCCCGCATTTGTTCAAATTAGAGCAACAATCCCTCTTTTTTGGAGTGACTATCGCAATCACTCGAATATATTAGTATAGCAAAACCACTCTATAAGATTTAGAGAGTATACATATATTTATCATTGTAATATAAATGAAAATTCGTTTTTGTTCCAGAGCTGAAGAACGTGTTCTGTCCGCACAAAATCTATCCACCGATGATATTTCAGAAGATCAAGAATCTGTCCCAACAACTCGATTCAGATCGCCGGACGAGAGCTCGTGGCGCGTCGATCATCGCGCGCAGATTGCACTTTCATCGTGAACTCTACCCACGTTGAAATTATGCTTGTGCACTCTGCCGACTCTGCGGCGTGCCTTCCATCATGCGGCACCGCCTTTCCCACAAAGTCTGAGGAAAAAACGTCTGGATGTCAAGGTAAATATGAAAATAAATCAGGATAATACGCGGCGAGATGCACCTGACGGCCGGAGAGAAGAGTACAGCCCGAGCTTCCCAACCCGAGGTTTCCTTTTTCTCTCGAATCCATCCCGTCGGAGGAAAGCGGTCGCTCAAACATTATTACGGCGTCGCTTTGTTCGAAAAACCATTCGTATTCAAAGCAACGCCGTCAATTTCCATGCTGCCAACGTATAGGCAGCGTATTCGCGCGGCGGAGGTGTCCCGCCGACGAAATTAACGAAGCCCGCAGCGCGATAGAAGCCGCATACGGCGAAAATTTACGTTAAACGCCAGTCGAGAGGCCACGGCGGATGCTTATATTTTTTGCCGCGAACGGTAATATAGTGGCTACCGCGATATCCGCGGAATATGTAATCGCCCGGGGAGGGAACGCCGTTGTAATGGAAGATACGACACGGCTTTTACCACACGTACCCCGCGTACTCTCTCGCTGCGAGAGATAGAGGATAGGAATTTCTCTGCCGGAGACTCCTTCGCGGAGGAGTAGTCCGGAAAGCCGGGTGTGAGACCCCGCGGTTTTCAACGAGCCGTTCCGAGTTTAGTAACGCAGATTGCTTTCCGCGTCACGCACAGTCCGCCGATTAATGAGCGAGAAGCGTGCGGACGTGGAGAGTCGCGTGTCGCAATTTCTCTCTCTCTCTCTCTCTCTCTCTCTTTCTCTTTCTCTGCGGTCAGAACGATGCATCCGGGTCAAAGTATCGCGCTCGCCGAGCCGCAATTACATTCCGCAACATATTGCACCGCGGCTGATTATTATCCGACGAGCAGAGAGTCCGGCAGAGCTGCATGCGCGAGCGAATTCATTTCGCGTTCCGAATTCTCTGCCGCGCGCGCGGGCAGAGGAGAGAGAAATCCAGAAATCAATATGTTCGAGCGCGATACAATCGCGCGGAATTTCGTTCGCCAAAGGAGGTAAAAGTTTCTCTCTCTCGCGGCCGTTGAATACACGGCAGAAATTCCCACGCAAGGTACGCCGGGACGACGGACGGGTTGTTGAACGGCTTGGTGCATTCGGCAAGGGTCGCGGACATAAAGAGGGAGGGGGGACGCGCGAAGATCCCGAACCCCTCGCTGCAACGATGTCCTTTTCGAGGAACCAGAGCGCCGCAATGGCGCGCGCGTCTGCAGAGAGATCATTCAGCAGCAGAGAGAAATTTGCATTTCTTAATACGTACGCGTGCGCGCGCGCGCGCGCGCATGCTTCTCGTACCTTCGATCATGATGCGAGAGCCATGTCGAAAATTCATTCACCCCGGGATTCCCCATTGAGAGAGACAGAGAGAGATTCATCTCGATGTATCGACGCGTCTTGAAAGCGTCTTGAGAGAACGCCGAGGTCCGCCGACGGGATCGTGACGTCGGTAGATCTTCGTCGAGAGAGTCGTGTCTATCTAGGTACATACGAGGTCGAGTCTTCACCTCGATCACCCAGTATATACATATGAGACTCGTGTGCGAGAGCGAGACGGGGCGAGGCGTGCGAGACACGAGAGGGAGAAGGAGAAAAGGAGCGGGCGAGAGAAGGCGCGCGGAGAGGCTGCGGATACACTGTGGAGCCCGTGCGAGAGCCCGCGTAAGAGCGAGCGCGACAGGGAGAGTCGGGGAGAGAGATTCGGTGGAGAGCGAGAGCGCGCCGACGAGAGAGGAGAAAGGAGAGTAAAACGAGGGAGAGAGCGAAGGCGCGAGAGATCGGTAAGAGGGGTCATTGGTTGTTCGTTGCACGCTCAACGTATGGGAATCGTTATGGACCAGCTACAGCCGTTGGAATGTGTTCTTTTTTTCCTTTTTGTGTCTCCCTCGTATATACCTGGCGAACCACTCTCTCTCCGTATAGCGGCGGCGGCGGCGGCGGCAGCAACGGCGGTGAACCTCTTGTGGGCAATCCTCCTGGCCGGCAACCGGTCACCGGAGGAGGATCAAGTTCGATCTGAAGAGAAAGAGAGCGAGAGCGAGAGCGAAAGTGAGAGAGAGCGAGAGGGGGGTGGGCGATCTGTGTAAGCAAACGAGGAGGAAAGAATGGATACGGACGACGTATTGGAAGGAGAGAAAAACTCAGATCGATCGCCGTAGAGAGGAGAAAAGAGTACGAGGAGAGAGATTGGGCTAACGGGGTGGCGAGGGTGTAAGCGGCCGAGGAGCCGGGAGAATCAGGAGGGACAGCCGGCAGAAGAAGAAATAATGGGACTGCGAGATAAAAAAGGCGATCAGGAGGTAAATCGATGATCATCGATGGACGAGCGATAGATTGGGGGAGAGAAGAGTCGCCTAACGTAAGAAAATTGTGAAAGTTCGAGCCGAGGAAGAGGAAGGCGCGCGCGACGAGGCATCAAGGACTGATAAATAACAGTGAAGAGCCGATGAAAAAGGAAAAATAAAGACGGATAAGAGAAAAAACGCTACTGATGATTCGAGAGTTAGAGCGGAAGGTTTTGGACAAGAATAATATATTCATATTGAATATATACATAGTAGCGAGGTCAAACATTAATCTTCCAATCTTGAATTTATATGTATAAATTATACAGGGTGTATCCCAGGTTTTCCGTACAAACTTTAGTAGTATGTTCTATAATCAGAAATAAGAAGAAACATAGGTCTGAAAATGCTTTTGTAGAAAGTTATAGAAAAAATATGAAATACAATTTCACTTAAGTTTGCATTTCAAAGTGCCGTTTGCTCTCAATACAAGCTATAAATTAATGTAATATTGAATTTATCACCCTAGGAATTTTTGAACCCGTTAAGCGTAATGACAAATGAACATTGATAAAGGACTAAAGATTGTGTGATGCGGCACTCTTCTATTAGAGAATCGTTAATATTCTTTAACAGAAGCCGTTGCATTCTCTGCACACAAATGCAAATCGTAGGCAAAATGAATATTCGTATATTCTTCGTTTGTGGAAACTTGCAGCATTTTAAAATAAGTTCTACAAGGTACCTACTGTTCGTTAATAGTATACATACAAGTTTTTATGATCACCTTTAAGCATTTCAAATTGTAAACACGACTAGAAGAAGCGAATAAGATAAACATCATCGGCGTGTCACTTATCTATGGCAAGACCGTTATATTTCTTCAATACGAAATTCAAACTTTTGCTATAACTTTCTAATAAAACATTTTGAGACTTGTGTTTATATAACATTTCTTTCTTATTTCTGTTCATAGAACATTCTACTGAAGTTTGTACGAAAAACCTTGTATAATAAATTAAATATAATCTACAATTACAAATTCAGAATTAGGAGAGTGATCAATTTTTTGCTACTCTTAGCTATGATATTATAGACGAAAAAATATACAATATGAAGAACAAATGCTTTTCAAATGCGTTGTTACATCTGTGTAACAATTTCACAAATGAAAATAATATAAAATATGTACAGGAAAAGATAAGGAGTTCAGAAACATACAGATTCGATTTGTTAGTTTTTTTATGCTTATATTCGTCTTTTTCAAGTGCTCCTTGCATATTTCATACTGACTAAAAGTACAGTAGAAAGTAATGGAAAATAATAGACAAGTTTCCGAAAATCGAAAAAAATTAACACAAGATAAATTTTGCAAGAAAATCAGCCTTCTTGTCGATGTTCCTAAGCTCCAATAAAATACGAATAATGAAGGTAATATCGCAAGAAAGATTCTTTGCTAATTTTTCATTAGGTATTAACAAAAATTACTAATACAGACGAAGATCTTATTAAAAGAAGATTATATAAGTAGAAATAATAAAAGGTTACAACATTTTTTTCGCATTTTTCTGAAAGTGTAACATTTCTATACATGTATAAAATTGTATATTAATCTGATAAAAATTCACGATTATAGCAATTTAAGCAACACGTTAAATATCTTAATTACATTAGTGATTACAAAACATTCAGAGATATACTTAATCAACAGTGCACTTTACAGTTATATACAATAATGAAAAAAGAATGCATAAGACATGTCCATAAAAGACTCCATGATTGCAAGAAGAATTAAGAAAGGTATTGACGGCAAAGATAAATTTACAAATAATCGATAAGCTAAAGCAAACCTTTTATTAAGATCTTGTAATTAGAATGTGCAATAACGAAATATGCAATGTATGGAAAAATAGATATTTTAACCGCTTTTTATCATATGAATTCCACAGTATCATTGATGCATAAGAATTTGACTCTTGATGTTTTTAGCAACGAACGAATGCTCCAGAATGAACTGGAGCAATATCATTATAAATCACTGCTGCTATAAAAAATATACTGAAGTTGCTTTGGCAAAATTGAATTAATAAGAACTTAAGCACGGAAGAATTGCTAGAACGCTGCGTCTCCTTCGCAAGTTTTATACAAAATACGGATAAAAATTTGAATTGGAGAATAGCGCCGAAAATATTCTATAGCGACGCACGCATTGTTGAAACTGCAGCTTAACAAGTAAAACAAGAGGTCATGATGACGTCAAAATAACATTAAAATGCCTCCAAAATAATTATCACAATTTTAAAGCCAGTTTAACGTAATTTTAACGTCATCATGACTCCTTGCTCTGCTTGGGTACGTAGCGACATGTATTTTCAATTAAGGTAACAAATCTTATTTGCAGATAATGAAGATTTTGGGAATAAGTTGATAGAAATGCCAACTATTTCTGTAGCAAAATAACTATATCTGCGTTTCAAAAACCGAACGTGCACAGCTTGTCATATGAAAGAATTCGTCTTAAGAAAGAAAAAGCGGCTTTGAAGGATGATTATACTGGAAAAAAAGTTTATGGCTTACAAAAGGCTGACTAAGGGTAAGAAAAATTTTAATTTTTTTTTATAACTTAAATTTTAGTACATGTTCTGCCGAAGCAAGTACGTACAAGTGCTAAACAAGGTTGGGACTGAAAATTTAACAATGAGAACCAGTTCGCTATTTGTACTACAACTGCTACTACTTAAATTTTAATCGCATTTTTCTCTAATCTATTTTTAATAATCCATTTTTAAAGACAATGCCATTAGATCTCAAAAACCATTCATCTAATTTTGCTAAAAATTTTAATATGATGTTCACAAATGTTTTTACTAATTTTCTACGTAATGTTTTTCTCTTATTAGACCTTACATTTTTTATATCTACAAAAATAAGTAAGTTTTTAAGAAAATTTAATATTTAAAATTAACTGGTCGCTATTTTATTAAATAGGCATCGAGATAGGCATAAAATGAAAAAATGTTGACCTATATTTAAGAAAATTAAAGGAAAATAAATCATATTAAGAATTGCATCAAATTTAAAACATAAACTTATTTCCAAATATTAACATATGAATTTTTTTAGATTTTTTCACTGATCAGTTTTTGAGAAAATTTATAACAAAGTTCAGAATTTTATAACTGGCTCTAATGAGAGACACAATGCAATGTCAGTTTTCGAAAAACAAAAGCTATAAAAAATGTTATGAATTGAATAACTTTATGTTTAAGAGGAAATAAGAGACAACTAATATATAAAGAATAGAATTGGCATCCGATTGTCCACATCGTCAATGATTAATTCAACACAGGACCTTCTGAATAGCTGAATAGCTTCAATGGAAAAAACAACCGCTGTGAGTGATTGCAACATGGTCAAACGGGATGTTTCATAAAAATATCATGTTGAGTATCTTCAAAGATATAAAAAGTATAACAAAAAATCTTTTCCGATATAATATCGATATAAATTTTCAATTACAATTAGTCCTAATAAAATTGTAATCAATTAAAAATAAAAAATTATTAATCAAATAACCAAGATTTTAAACTCTATTCAAAAAGTGACAGTTTTTTTCGTCAGTCAATTTTTAAATTCAGTCCTCATGTATGTACCTACACACAAAACGAGTTTATCTTTTATAGCGCATTCGCAACACTCACGTACGAATGTTAACCCTTTGCGGTCCTGTATCAAATTGGACTCGGTATAATACGTTACGATCGTCTAACGTAAAATTCTTCAAACATTCGAATCTGTAATTATATATTGTAATATTTTTGGGATAAATTCTTTCAAGTTGTAAAAATTGTTTGATTTATATTAGACCAGCCGATTAGATAAAATTGAGAACGAGATACTTCATCCGCTCATTTATGAAAAATAATTTGGATCAAAATTGGCACATGTACTAAGAGTTTGTCCCCGAAAACGCATTTTAATTGTTAGTAACAGTAAACGCCATAGTATCTTGAATGTAAATTAAATCATGAATAATAGTTGGCCTCGAAATGCTAAGACTGCATATATATTCATCGCAGAGCAAGTATAAATTTGTATGAAATTTGTATGAAAAATATTGAGAACGAACTAAAGAAGAAATATATATTTGTAAAAAGAATACACATTAATTGCCTAATGCCGTTACACATTTGCAATATTTGTCGATTCTGAAGGGATAAAATTCCATAAATACTTATAAAGTAAAAAAATACATTATGTAAATATAAAACGCATTTAAAAGTTTACACAATAAAAATTTAACAGTTTAAAGTTTATGCAACAAAAGTTCAAAAAAATATATACAATAAAAATTAAAAAACCGTTTATCGATTTTAAACGACATGCTTTTCTCCCAATTTTATAAAAAAATATCTCTAAAAAGTCTATCTTAAAGTTATTATTTAAAAATGGATATAAAATCAAATAAAATAACTAAATACTTGGTTATACACATTACCAATTTATAATTGATATTAAGTAAAATAATGCATCTTCAACTTGTAAAGTGAGATTTGTGCATGCAATCTATAGTTTAAAAAATTCAACAGGATTATTTTTACAATTTAAAGAATATTTTTATCTACATAATAATGAATAAAAAAAGAGATAAGACAAAAATATAATTTTGAATTATTTAAAAATTTTTATTAAAATTTATGAAATACTTTCTTATTTATTAAATATTTACCTATTCCAGCCAGGAGTGGCAATAAATTATTTGCAGAGATTTATTAAAAGATGTTTATTAGCATTATTGTTAAGTCGATTATCGATTTAATCATATAAATTTACTATTACAACAAACTATGTTTCAGATTACAAAGATCCAGCCCGACCAAAAAGGCACTTAAAATTGGCATCAGGTCGCATTAAAACATTTTACAATACAATATGAGAATTATAAAGATCATTCGGGAGACACGTCGGTGCAATATAAAGATAAACATTCGCGGGATTAGATTTCAGGAGTAAAACGGATTGGATCGCAGGTTCAAAATAGCGTCAAGATAGCGGAGGAAGCGAACGGTGTCCGAAAGCACCGCAAAGAACAAGCCCGAGAACAAGAAGAAGGCCTCGCAGGCTCGCGAAGGCGCTCGACCGCGGGGACGTTCGTCGACGTCGCCGTCTATCGGCACTCGCCGCGGATGAACTTGCGAATCGTGGTTCAATTTAAAAAAAAAAAAAGAAAAAGAAGAGGAAGATCGGACCGATTATCCTCAAAGAGCAAGACGCGAGAATAAAGCGAAGGACGTCGAAGAGCGGGACCGGCACGGAAACCGGCGAGAAGTTGTAGTAGATGCGAGAG